>NC_092372.1:186635531-186935531 GCF_030028105.1 Mobula birostris
GGAAGGACATTCTTGCTATTGAGGGAGTGCTGCGTAGGTTCACAAGGTTAATTCCCAGGATGGCGGGACTGTCATATGTTGAAAGATTGGAGCGACTGGGCTTGTATACACTGGAATTTAGAAGGATGAGAGGGGATCTGATTGAAACATAAAAGATTATTAAGGGATTGGACACGCTGGAGGCAGGAAGCATGTTCCCGCTGATGGGTGAGTCCAGAACGAAAGGCCACAGTTTAAGAATAAGGGGTAGGCCATTTTGAACGGAGTTGAGGAAAAAATTTTTCACCCAGAGAGTGGTGGATATGTGGAATGCTCTGCCCCAGAAGGCAGTGGAGGCCAAGTCTCTGGATGTTTTCAAGAAAGAGATGGATAGAGCTCTTAAAGATAGTGGAATCAAAGGTTATGGGGATAAGGCAGGAACTGGATACTTATTGTGGATTTTCAGCCATGATCACAGTGAATGGTGGTGCTGGCTTGAAGGGCCGAATGGCAGATACAGGGCAGATGACACAAGTATGTGTAGGGGAACACTTTGCATCCAGCGATGCCATCAGTTTCAACGTAGATGTGAGGAAGGATAGGTCTGTTGCACGGGTTGAGATCCTGAATTGGATCTCAAAGGATCCTCTGGTAAGTGTGGATTGGGACAAGCTGTTTTCTGGCAAAGGTGTACTTGGTAAGTGGGAGGCCGTCGAAAGTGAAATTTTGAGAGTACGAAGCTTGTATATACCTGTCAGAGTAAAAGGTAAGGATAACAGGTTTAGTGAACCTTGGTTTTCAAGAGATTTTGAGGCCTTGGTTAAGAAAAGGAGATGCATAGCTTGTATAGATAGGTAGGAACAAATGAGGAATATAAGAAATGCAAGAGTACACTTAAGAAATAAATCAGGAGCACAAGAAAAGGCATGCCATTGCCCTAGCAGACAAGATGAAGGAGAATCCTAAAGGATTCTACAGGTATGTAAAGAGTGAAAGGATTGCAAGGGACAAAATTGGTCCTCTGAAAGATCAGGATGGCAATCTATCCGTGAAGGAAAAAGCAATGGGGGAGATCTGAAGTGGGTTTTTATTTTGGTATCTGTGTTTACTGGTGGAATGGACAGAAGAGTCTATCGATGTGAGGCAAAGCAGCAGCGAGGTTATGAACCCTATACAGATTGTAGAGGTGGAGATGTTTGATGTATTGAGGCAAATTAGGGTAGATGAATCCCCAGGGACTGATGAGGTATTCCCTTTTACCCTGTGGGAAACAAGTGCAGAAATTGCAGGGGTCCTTGCAGAGATATTTAAATCATCCTTCGTGACAGGTAAGGTACCAGAGATTTGGAGGATAGTTGACGTTGTTCCACTTTTTGAGACAGACTAAAAGAATAAACCAGAACATTATAGGCTGGTGAGCCTGACATCAGTAGTGGGAAAGATATTGGAAGGTATTCTAATAGACAGGATATGAATATTTAGATAGAGACTGTTTATGGATAGTCAGCATAGCTCTGTTCGTGGTAGCCTGTGTCTAATCAATCTTGAGTTTTTCAAGGAAGTTACCAGGAAAATTGATGAAGTCAAGGCAGTGGGTGTTGTCTTCATGGATTTCAGCAAGGCATTTGAGAAGGCCATGCATGGGAAGTTGGTCACTCAGCATTCAAACTAGGTTTGTAAATTGGATTAGACATAGGTTTTGTGCGAGAAGCTGGAGAATGGTCATAGATAGTTGCCTCTCTGACTGAAGGCCTGTGACTGGTGGTGTGCCACCAGGGTTGGTGCTGGGCCTGTAGCTGTCTGACATCTGTATATCAATCATCTGGATGGCAATGTGGGTAACTGGATCAGCAAATTTGCAGATGACGCCATGATTGTGGGTGTTGTGGACAGTGAGCAAGACTATTAGAGCTTGCTGCAGAACCTAGACCAGCTGGAAAAATGGGCTGAGAAATAGCATATGGAAGTTAATGCAGACAAGTGTCAGGTGTGCACTTTGGTAGGACTAATTTGGGTAGGTCTCACATCGTTAACTGGAGGACACTAAGGAGTATAGCCGAACAAAGGGATCTGGGAATATAGGTCCATAATTCATTGAAATTGTTGGTGCAGGTAGATAGATTTGTAAAGAAAGCTTTTGGCACATTGGTCTTCATAAATCAATGTACTGAGTAAATCTACTCCTCAGCTTTTTTTCTCCAGTCCTGCCGAAAGGTCTCAGCTGAAATGTTGATGGTACTCTTTTCCATCGATGCTGCCTGGCCTGCTGAGTTCCGCCAGTATTTTGTATTATTGAATGCAGGAAATGAGATGTTATGTTGAACTTGTGTAAGATGTTGGTGAGACTCAATTTGGAGTATTGTGTGCAGCTTAGGTCACCTACCTACAGAAAAGGTGTAAACAAAATTGAAAGTGTACAGAGAAAATATACAAGGATGTTGCCGTGACTGGAAGACCTGTGTTATAAGGAAAGATTGAATAGGTTAAGACTTCATTCCTTCGAACGTAGACGATTGGAGATTTGATAGAGGAAAGCAAAATTATGAAGGGTATAGATAGGGTAAATGCAGGCTTTTTCCCCTGGGTCAGACTACAACTAGAGCTCATGGGTTCAGGGTGAAAGATGAAAAGTTTTTTGGGGAACAGGAAGGGAAACTACTCTCAGTGGGGAATGAGTTGTTAGTGCAAGCTCAATTTTCAAAGTTTGGATAGGTAAATGGTTGGCAAGTGTATGGAGGGCCATGGTCCAGGTGTAGGTTGATGGGACTTATGTGGCTTAAATGGTTCAGCGTGGACTAAATGAGCCAAATGTCCTTTTGCTGTTCTCTACCTTTCTATGACAAACAGTCTATGAGCAGGGTGGGTTGGATTGTTTATGATATTTCCGGCATTTGTCTAGCAACTGGTATATATACCTATTAGTGTACATGTCTTGGGGGTGGACGGGATGGTGCCTATAATGAATTGAGAGTTTTGACTACCTGTTGTAGAGCCTTCCTGTCCACAGTGCTGTTTCCGTACCATGTTATGATGCACCATGTTGGGATACTCTCTACTGCACATCTGTAGAAGTTGTGAGTATTGATGTGCATAGTCCAGCTCTCTCCAGCCTCCTCAGAAAATACAGGTGTTGGTGAGCTTTCTGGATTGTATGTGAAGTCAGTGGTCTTATGCCACATTGAATTGAACTGATTTATCTCTCAATTTGCAGTTTGCATAGGATTCAGTGGGCAAGTTGATGAATAACGGAAGTATAGAGAATGTGCATCTGGGTTATCGCCTTTACATCTGGATTATCACATTTGGCTGAGATTTGGATCTTTGTGGGAGTCCACCATTTTAATAAATTTAATCTCATTAAATGATATTTACTGTGGTCATGAGGAAAAGTTGGTGACGCAGTGATAAGTGGCTGAATGTTCTCTTTTAGTGCTGTAAGGTTCAATGATATGTTCAGTTCTGTTGGCTAGATAAATCTCCACTGCTTTATGTTATTTTATAAAGGTTTTAATTTAATCCACTTAGCACAGTGCAAGGAGTTTAATTTGTTGATAATCTTTGGAACACCAGAGCAAATAAACCATTTATCTCCCCTCCCCCAGAAAAACAAGCCTGCTCTGCAACTTCTTTGAGATCTTGGCAGCTTTAAAATCAAATTCCAAACTCCAGATTCCTGATTTTCCAATGTCACTTCTAACTTGTACTTAGTACAAATATAGTCATCTCAGATCCAACATTCATGATTGAACTCGTCCTAAGTTTTCTAACAAATGCACATAAATTCCACCCCGCCCAGCATTTTGTTTGCTTTAATCAAATTGTTCTAATCTAATTTCCAGGAAATCTTTAACATGACCTCTCATATGACTTGCACATATCAT
Source organism: Mobula birostris (assembly GCF_030028105.1). NCBI lineage: Eukaryota > Metazoa > Chordata > Chondrichthyes > Myliobatiformes > Myliobatidae > Mobula > Mobula birostris. The sequence continues at coordinate 186,639,392 of NC_092372.1, forward strand.
TTCAGAAAATCTGGCTTTCGCTCATTCCAAGACCAATACGTTCATTCATTGGATACAATGCTCCAACAAAGGTTATCTTGATGCAATATGCTTCCTGAGCCATTGTCTAAGTCATTAATGCACTTTAGTTAATAGCCATTTATGAAGGTCTTTTGGGTCAGCTGGTGGTGTAGTGGCATCAGGACTGGACTTCGAGGCAGACGATCCTGAGTTCGAATCTGGCCCGGTCCCAACTTGGACAGCAGCAGTATCTGTGTTGGGAGAAAGGCCTGGCGATCTACTTCTGTATCTTGCCACAAAAACCCTATAGGGTCGCCATGAGGTAATGAGGGCTGTACGGTACTCAATAGCAACAATGAAGGTCTTTACAAAATGCTTTCTGATAGTACTAGTATGTAACTAATTAAGGTATTATTCTCTCTACAATAAATACAAGTGTTATATTTATGACACCATAAATGAAAATATAGAAATAACCTGTTATTTCTGTATTTTCACTTGCAGTGTCATAAAAGATTGCATCTTTTTGTTGAGGAAGAGGGGTTGTTTGCCAGATATTGCAAGACAGCTAGTAACAAGTCAGGGATACTCTGAAGGGTGGACAGCATCTGTGGAAAGTGAACCTCATTTTGGTTGATGCCAAAGTAATGCTGGAGGAGCTCAGCAGGTCGGGCTGCACCTGTGGAGGGAAATGAACAATCAGCGTTTCAGGAGGAGACCTGTTACCAGGAGTCGGAAAGAGGGCAGAAGCTAGAACAACTGGGTGAGGCCAGGAACGTGAGCTGGCGAGTGATGGGTAAGCTGGGGACATGGGTAGGTGGGGGAAGGGAGAAATTGGAACGATGTGAAAACTGAGAGGTGATGCATCTGGAAGAGGCACAGACTGAAACACAATCTGATAGGACAGTGGATCAAGGAAGAAAGGCAAGGAGGTGGGGAGGTGTGGGTGATGTGCCTGTGGACTCATTTTGGTGTGTTTGCAGTTCATGTTTTCTGTGTTATTTGTTCACTTTTTGCACATTTGTTCTCCTCCCCCCCCCCCCCCCGCCACTCCTTGGTGTTTGACAGTCTCTGTTGTATGGGTTGTTTTTAGTCATAGTCATACTTTATTGATCCCGAGGGAAATTGGTTTTTGTTACAGTTGCACCATAAATAATTAAATAGTAATAAAACCATAAATAGTTAAATAGTAATATGTAAATTATGCCAGGAAATAAGTCCAGGACCAGCCTATTGGCTCAGGGTGTCTGAGCCTCCAAGGGAGGAGTTGTAAAGTTTGATGGCCACAGGCAGGAATGACTTCCTGTGACGCTTTGTGTTGCATCTCGGTGGAATGAGTCTCTGGCTGAACGTACTCCTGTGCCCAACCAGTCCATTATGTGGTGGATGGGAGATCTTGTCCAAGATGGCATGCAACTTGGACAGCATCCTCTTTTCAGACACCACCGTCAGAGAGTCCAGTTCCATCCCTACAACATCACTGGCCTTACGAATGAGCTTGTTGATTCTGTTGGTGCCTGCCACCCTCAGCCTGCTGCCCCAGCACACAACAGCAAACATGATAGCACTGGCCACCACAGACTCGTAGAACATCCTCAGTATCGTCTGACAGATGTTAAAGGACCTCAGTCTCCTCAGGAAATAGAGATGGCTCTGACTCTTCTTGTAGACAGCCTCAGTGTTCTTTGACCAGTCCAGTTTATTGTCAATTCATATCCCCAGGTATTTGTAATCCTCCACCATGTCCACACTGACCCCCTGGATGGAAACAGGGGTCACCGGTACCTTAGCTCTCCTCTGGGCTACCACCAGCTCCTTAGTCTTTTTCACATTAAGCTGCAGATAATTCTGCTCACACCATGTGACAAAGTTTCCTACCATAGCCCTGAACTCAGCCTCTTCTCCCTTGCTGATGCATCCAACTACGGCAGAGACATCCGAAAACTTCTGAAGATGACAAGACTCTGTGCAGTAGTTGAAGTCCGAGGTGTAAATGGTGAAGAGAAAGGGAGACAAGACAGTCCCCTGTGGAGTCCCAGTGCTGCTGATCACTCTGTCGGACACGCAGTGTTGCAAGCACATGTACTGTGGTCTAATAGGTTCTATTGTGTTTCCTTTGTGGCTGATGCAAGAAAGTGAATCTCAAAGTTGTAGGTGATGCACGTAGTTTGACCTTCACTGGATGCAATAAATAACCCTGATAGGTTCATGTGTGATGAGCACCTCACCTGCAAGGGCTGGTTAGGTTCCTGAATGGTGGTGAGGGAGGAAGTTCAGGGGCTGAACTAACATTTGCGATGGTTTTGTAAAAATATTCATCAGGCTTTAAAGGAAGTTTTGAAATTGGCTGTGGGCATTCATTTTCTTTCTTCCCTCCATTATAGGAGGGAAGCATCTTGTTGCTTCCTGTTGATAAGCACTCAGTAAACCAGAGAGTCTCAAACTGATCTGAGTCAGCAACTCTCATGAGCCTTTGAGAAGACTGAAACTATTCTGCTATCTTAAACCCATTTTAGAATCATGGCAGTTCACTGGCTTGAATTTGTATGCGGAATTTAGAATCGTTCAGATGACTTTTTGACTGTGCTAACACCTCTACTTCTCCAGTACAGATTGCACATTTGTAATATTTGATTGTAGTGGTAGACTAATGGCGTTTAAGCTTCCTTTGTGTGGTTAAATCACTGGAGCTCCTAAAGTTGCCCAATTTCTAAATTTGGTGTCTGATGACATATAAATGTGATATCGCTGTTGTTCTATACCAGAACCATACTTATTTATGCTTGAACACCAGAGATTCTGCAGATACTGGAAATCCAAAGCAGTATACACAAAATGCTGAAGGAACTCAGCAGGTCAATCAGCATCTATGGAGAGGAATTGGAGAAACAGTCAGTGTTTTGGCCTGAGATCCTTCATCAGGACTGGAAATGAAGGTGGGGGGGGGGCAATGACAGAATAAGAAGGGGTGAGGGAAAGAGTACAAGCTAGAAGCCAGGTGGGTGGGGAGGAGGAAGCTGGGAGGTGATTGGTGGAAAAGGTAAAGGGCTGGAGAAGAAGGGATTTGATAGAGGAGAGTAGACTATGGGAGAAATGGAAGGAGTGGAGCACCAGCGGGGAGATGATAGACGGGTAACGAGAAGAAGTAAGAGGGGTCCAGAGTGGAGAATTGAAGAAGGAAGAGAGGAGAAAATTTACTAGAAGTTGGAGATATCAATGTTCATGCCATCAGGATGAAGGATACCTAGATGAAATACAAGGTGTTGCTCCTGCAACCTGTGAGTGGCCTCATCATGGCAAAAGAGGAGGACCTGAACCAACATGGGAGGAGGGGAGGAGAAGATGGCGGCACGACACAGCGCGTGCAGCCGCTCCGAAATTGTATTGTATTTGTTAAGTAGGGGACAATCCTGATTTGATGGAGACAGACATGAGAAGCACGAAGGAACATCTGGAGAAACTTCTGAAATGCTTGCTTTGCTGCCGCTGCTACTATGCGATTGAGAATCTCCGGAGGGGAAGGACCCAAATCCTCGGCTTTGCCCACTGCCTGTTGCCGGGGCCGGTGTTGAAACGCTCGGCAGAGATGGTGCTCGGTGTCAGAGGGCTGGTCGGAGGCTCGAAGTTTTCAGACAGACTCAAGAGTCGGCTGTGGTTGGGTGCTTCCAGGGTGCTGCATCGGCAAGTTTGTAGTGCTGGAGGTTCATGGCAGGAAGAGAGTTTCTCTTCCTTCTACCATCTGCGTGAGATGATGGGACTTCCGAGGGACTTTGAGACTTCTTTTTACTGTGCCCATGGTCTGTTCTTTATCAAATTACGGTATTGCTTTGCAGTGTTGTAACTATATGTTATAATTATGTGGTTTTTGTCAGTTTTATTAGTCTTGGTTTGTCTTGTGTTTCTGTGATATCTTTCTGGAGGAACATTGTATCATTTCTTAATGCATGCATTACTAAATGACAATAAAAGTGGACTACATTTCCTGGTAATCTAATCTAATCTAATCTAACATGTCAGAATGATTGGCCACTTGGATATTCTGCTTTTTGCAGATGGAATGAAGGTGCTTGACAAAGAGGTCCCCTCCAATCTATGTTGTGTCTTGCCAGTGGTAGAAGAGGCTGCATCAGGACCACTCTATACAGTAGAAGATGACCCCAACAAATTTGCAGGTGAAGTGTTGCCTCAGCTGGAAAGACTGTTTGGAGTACTGAATTGAGGTGAGGGAGGAGATGAATGGGCAGGCATAGTACTTCTGCTTGCCAGGAGGGAGATTAGTGGGGAGGAATGAAAGGATAAGTGAATAATGGAAAGAATGATCTCTGTGGATTTAGAGAGTGGAGAGAAGGTGAAGATGTGTTTGGTTATGAGGATCCCATTGAAGATGGCAGAAGTTGTGGAGAATGATGTGTTGGATGTGGAGGCTCATGGGGTGGTTGTTGAGGACAAGAGGAACTATCTCCCTGTTGAGGTGGCAGGAAGATGGGGTGAGCATGGGTGTTCAGGGAATGGAGATGTGGGTGAGGGCAGCAGCAAGAGGACCAGTGTCCTGGAAAGGAAAGTCTCATTCAGGGAACAGATGTGGCAAAGACAAAGGAATTGAGAGAAGGGAATAGGATCTTTTTTACAGGAGACGGGGTGGGAAGAGGTAGTGGGATCCAGCATATCATTTTCCATGACATCAGCCATCTTCGACAGGACCTTACCACCATTCTCTGCTTTCCGCAGGGATCACTCCCTCCGTGATTCCCTTCTCCATTTATCCCTCTCTGCTATTCTCCCTCCTTGTGCTTATCCCTGCAAATGGATAGATTCACACGTGCCCAATCACCTCCTCCCTTGCCTCTATTCAGGGCCTCAAACAGTCCTTCCAGGTGAAACAACACTTGACCACGTGGCTAACTGTATTCCATGTAGCCTCCTCTACACTGGTGAGACCCAATTCATTGGGAGACCGCTTTGTCAAGCTCCTTCGCTCCACTTGCAAAAAACAGGATTTCCTGGTGGCCCCCGTTTTAATTCCAGTTCCCATTTCCATTCCAACATGTCGGTCTGTCCTCTTCTGCCACAATGATGCCACTCTTGGGTTGGAGGGGCAGCTCCCTATGTTCCATCTAAATAATCTCCAACCTGATTGCAATAACATTGATTTCTTCAACTTCCAGTAATTTTCTCCCCCTCCCATTCCCTCCTCTTCAATTTCCCACTCTAGCCTCCCATTACCTTTTATTCTCACCTACATATCGCTGTCCCCTGGTGCCCCTCCTCTCTCTCCCATAGTCTACTCTCCTCTACAATTTCTTCTTCTCTAGCCCTTTACCCTTTCCATTAATCTCCTCCCAGGTTTTTACTTCACCCTGCTCCCCACCCATCTGATTTCACCTTTCAGCTTCTAGCTTGTACTCCTTCCCCTTCCCCACCTTATTCTAGCATTTTTCCCCTTCCTTTCCAGTTCTGATGAAGGGTCTCAGCCCAAAATGTTTATTCCTCTCCATAGATGATGCCTGAGCTGATAAGTTCCTTTGGCATTTTGTGTGTGTTATTTTATACTTGCATTGTTTTCCAGTACATCAACGTGGTTTGCACTAATAGCATTATATTTTAGTTGAAATGAGACCAGAATAGGTGGCGGCATTTGCACCAAACCTCTGAGTGTTGTTCTCTCCTGCAGGTCACAGCAATGCTGAAAAGCTCATAAGATGTAGGATTTACTGAATATATGAGCAGCTTAATTCTAGACAATGCACAATGTGCTTGCTTAAGAAGGTCTTGAATTAATTCTGTTTTTTAAGTTACCTTCAATAGGGTTCTTTAAGTTTCACAATTATTATCTGCAATCATTCACATCATTCGAAATGGAGAAGGCTTTGTTGGAATTTTAAGTTTAAAGGACCTTCCTGATATTTTGTACATATTGGTGCACTGGTGTGCTTACAACTCTATGTTTTTCTTCAGAAAATAATGGATGCGGTAAACAGAGGCAGCATCTCTGAATAACATACAAGTACCAATTTATTTGGCTCCTGTCAGAAATGGGAAATAGGATTATGGGGGAGAATGATGGTAACAATGAACTGAGGAGTTATCAATTTAGTTGAGAAGTTGACACCACAGTTCGAGAGTGGTTTGCTGCAGGATTATTGCAAACCGGGAACCAGCCAGGAGGAAGCTATGGGCTATTGAACAAGGTGAAGTGCAGTGATGAAAACAAGTAAATGCAGTTACTTTAATACACATTGCAATGTGAATTGTGGCAAAAAAAAATGCACAGTTGTGATTATTGCGCAATATTTGACAAGGTAGGCATAAACTGGTGCCATCCTTGTGGTGACCTCGTTAAATTGTTTAGACGGGAGATCATGCATTTCAGAAGGAACTGTAAAGTGTTTCCGAGTCCAGGCAATGGAAAACTTGCTGGAACTTGCAATTGATATTGCACCTATACACCTTGAATTTGTGCTTCAGAGAGATAATGTCACACTATTGGAAGCTGCTGTGGAAGAAGCAAGAATGAGTTGCAGAAGTAAATATTGCACATGGTATAGTATACTCCATCACATAGAATGAATATTTAATCAGGTGAACCGTTTGCCCTTCAGGTGGTTTGCTTTGTTCTGGATATTGTTGAACTATAATGCTAAAAGCTAGCCCTAACATAGTCTGTAGTCACACTCTTTTTATAGCAGATGTAGTTAAACTTTTGGGCAATGGTGATCTCCAGGATCTCCAGTAATGGGTGATTCAGCAATGGCATCGACATAGGATTCAGTCTTTGTTGGAGAGTAGGAGTGTTTTGGGTGACCTTGGGTTTATGGAATTTGAAATTGAGATGTCCATCAAAGGAATATTCGAATGAAAGGGTACCACTCTAACACTGACACAGCTAAGTGAGTTTGCACCAGATAAGCAAGAACATCTTGCAGAATTGGAAGTAGGCGTGTTTAAACAAACACAGTTTAGCAACACTATAACCATTTGATTTTGCACCAGAATGTCTTTTCTGATGTAATTGTGTTCTTTCCTTAAAAAATTAGGTATAATTTAAAGATGAGCTTTACTTATTACGTGCAATCAAAACATACAGTGAAAGGTGTTGTTGGAGTTGAGAAGGTACTGGACATCACTGTGCTTCTGGCACCAACGTAGCATGAATGTGAGAGGGAACCGGTGTGTCCGGAGGTAACCATAGAACCATAGAAACTACAGCACAGAAACAGGCCTTTTGGCCCTTCTTGGCTGTGCCAAACCATTTTCTGCCTAGTCCAGCTGACCTGCACACGGACCATATCCCTCCATACACCTCCCATCCATGTATCTGTCCAATTTATTCTTAAATGTTAATAAAGAACCCGCACTGATCACCTTGTCTGGTGGCTCATTCCATACTCCCACCACTCTCTGTGTGAAGAAGCCCCCTCTAATGTTCCCTTTAAACTTTCCCCCCCTCACCCTTAACCCATGTCCTCTGGTTTTTTTTCTCCCCTTGCCTCAGTGGAAAAAGCCTGCTTGCATTCACTCTATCTATACCCATCATAATTTTATATACCTCTATCAAATCCCCCTCATTCTTCTATGCTCCAGGGAATAAAGTCCTAACCTATTCAACCTTTCTGTGTAACTGAGTTTCTCAAGTCCTGGCAACATCCTTGTAAACCTTCTCTGCACTCTTTCAACCTTATTTTTATCCTTCCTGTAATTTGATGACCAAAACTGAACACAATACTCCAGATTCGGCCTCACCAATGCCTTATACAACCTCATCATAACATTCCAGCTCTTATACTCAATACTTTGATTAATAAAGGTCAATGTACCAAAAGCTCTCTTTACGACCCTATCTACCTGTGACGACACTTTTAGGGAATTTTGTATCTGTATTCCCAGATCCCTCTGTTCTGCTGCACTCCTCAGTGCCTTACCATTAACCCTGTATGTTCTACCTTGGTTTGTCCTTCCAATGTGCAATACCTCACACTTGTCTGTATTAAACTCCATCTGCCATTTTTCAGCCCATTTTTCCAGCTTGTCCAAGTCCCTCTGCAGGGTCGAAAACCTTCCTCACTGTCTACTACACCTCCAATCTTTGTATCATCAGCAAATTTGCTGATCCAATTTACCACATTATCATCCAGATCATTGATATAGATAACAAATAACAATGGACCCAGCACTACCACCTCTCCATGTATACCTAGCGACTGAATTTTCCTAACTAACCTCCCATGCGGGACCTTGTCAAAGGCCTTACTGAAATCCACGTAGACAATATCCACTGCCTTCCCTTCATCCACTTTCCTGGTAACCTCCTCGAAAAACTCTAATAGATTGGTCAAACATGACCTACCACGCACAAAGCCATGTTGACTCTCCCTAATAAGTCCCTGTCTATCTAAATGCTTGTAGATTCTGTCTCTTAGTACTCCCTCCAATAACTTACCTACTACTGACGTTAAACTCACCGGCCTATAATTTCCCAGATTACTTTTCAATCCTTTTTTAAATAACGGAAGAACATGAGCCACTCTCCAATCCTCCGGCACCTTGCCCGTAGACAGCGACATTTTAAATATTTCTGCCAGGGCCCCTGCAATTTCAACACTAGTCTCCTTCAAGGTCCGAGGGAACACTCTGTCAGGTCCCGGGGATTTATCCGTTTTAACTTTCCTCAAGACAGCAAGCACCTCCTCCTTTTCAATCTGTACAGTTTCAATGATCTCACTATTTGATTCCCTCAATTCCATAGACTTCATGCCAGTTTCCTTAGTAAATACAGACGCAAAAAACCTATTTAAGATCTCCCCCATTTCCTTTGGTTCCACACATAGCCAACCACTCTGATCTTCAAGAGGACCAATTTTATCCCTTACAATCCTTTTGCTCTTAATATACCTGTAAAAGCTCTTTGGATTATCCTTCACTTTGACTGCCAAGGCAACCTCATGTCCTCTTTTAACCCTCCTGATTTCTTTCTTAAGTATTTTTTTGCACTTCTTATACTCAAGCACCTGATTTACTCCCTGTTTCCCATACATTTCATACAACTCCTTCTTTATCAGAGAAGCAATATCCCTTGAGAACCAAGGTTCCTTATTCCCTATTCAATTTGCCTTTAATCCTGACAAGAACATACAAACTCTGTACTCTATGCAGTCATGGGGGAAGAACTTGCAAACTCATTACAGACAGCAGCAGGAACTTTGATCTTACAGCTAGTGTTGAGCTAATGGATATGCTACCTTGGCAACTAATTATGCTTCACTTATCTTTTTCCGGTCAATGCTGCTTATATGATCCCATGTGCTTATGCTGCTGTAAGTTTGATTTTATTGCATTTGTACATATGACAATAAACTTCACTTCACCTTGACATGTTTGGAATGTTAGTGCTGAGTCAGGTAGAATACCATGGTTGAGAAAGGTGTTTCTTATCAGACATTTGGGCAATAGTCATAGAACAAAAGAAATTATATAAAAATCTTTAAACAAAGAGTTAAATGTTTGCCAGCAAAATCACTTGTCTGAATCGCATTACTACGTGATGGAAATATGGTCCATATTTCCCCACGGTGTACAAAGATGTGTCATGAAGTGTTAACAACCATCAGCTAGGATTACCAGTCATACAAATCAATGGAATTCATTTTTTCAAGTGGTTTACAGAGGGATTATAGGGAAGGGAGCTCTGGGAATGTTTGCCTCCCAGTGTGACAGCTGCATTTAATTTAACATTATCTGCATTTGTTAGCTGATAATCTATATGGCTCCGTTCAAAATTCCAATATAAAAATACGATGCTGAAGTTCTTCAGTTGCAACAGATGCCTGCTCCTCCCATTTATTGTTTGTGGTATAGTCTCTGTTTCCAGTTCCCAGACACTTACGGAAGTAGTAAGTTTCGATTTGGAGTTCTTTAACAGTCATTGAAAAGAAGAGTCATGGGTTTTAGTAAATGCAAATATGATGATGAACTTATTGAAAGCTGACATATATCAAAGGACAAACCTTAAATTTTGTTGGTATTTTTGCTTTAAGGATCCCAAGATGAATAACAGTAGTTCTAAAGAGTCTGAATTAAGGATCTGATAGGGTGTTATTGTTTATTTCAGAGCTAGGCACTTGTAAATGGAATTTCCCTGGAGTGAGATACACAAAATACCCCATCATTCAGGAAAATTTTCTGGGCTTTTCCTGGCATGAGTTGTGCTTGTGTGGCTGACAAGAGGGCGTATCAATTAGTGTGCAATGCACATTTAGAGTAATTCATCAGTCTTGTCCCAAGGGAGCCTGTTCATTTTTTCGAGTACAACTAGATGTTATTGATGTTGCACTTGACTGGGACCCCTATTACTTGTCTCTTATCTTACAGATCCTCCCCATTCCCTGTTCAGGTTCTGGTTATCATGATTTTAATCACACTGTCCAGATAAAACAAAGCATGCAATTAAATGCTGGGGTGTACTTGCCATTGATTCCCCAGAACATTCCTCCTCTATTTTAATCTGTTGCTGTAAGTGAGAGGCAAGGATATACGCCAAAATCAGACAAGCTTAAATATGTTGTCGATAATGCCATCAGTCTCTAACATTTTCTAAACATATGGCTGGCCAGAGTGCAGAAGCTTTTCCAGCTAGAAAAGACAAATGAGAAGGAAAGCCAGAGCTGGGAGAGATGCAGGCAGTAATATGGTAATAAGAGTGTTTCTTTGGATCCACTGCTTGCTAAGGCTGTCCATAATCCTGACAAGAGTGAGGTGATGCACCTTAATAAGTTAAATAGGGTTAGGACATCTATCGTTAGTGATAGGGCACTAAGGAATGTTAATGAACAGAGGAGGTCATGGCCACAGCTCCATGAAAATGAAACATGGGTTATTAGGGTCATAAAGGAGGAATTTGGCATGCATGCCTTCAGAGGCCAGGGTACTGAATACAAAAAGTTGGGGATATCTAAACACTACTTCAACCATGTGTTAAAAGTATTGTATGCAGTTCTGGTCCACAATAGGAAGGATGCAATTACAATGAAGAGAGTGTAAAGGAGAGTCAACAGGATGTACCTGAATTAGAGGACTAATGTCACAGAAAGATTAGATTAATAGGGCAACAGACATCAAAGTTGCTGGTGGTTTGTTTTCCTTGGAGAAAAGAGGCTGAGGGTGTACTGATCAAAATATAAATGCATAAATGGGGTAAGTGGTTAAAATCTTTACCTCCATGGTGTGATATCAAAAACAAGAGGGACAGGGTTAAGGCAAGAAGAAGCAACTTTAAAGGAGTAAATTTTCTTTTTAGGCAGAGTTAAGACACGACCCACCCAGCCAACACACTTTTCGTCCCTCTTCCCTCCGGGAGGAGACTCAGGAGCTTGAAGACTCATACAACCAGGTTTGGGAACAGCTTCTTCCAACTGTGATAAGACTGCTGAACGGATCCTGACCCGGATCTGGGCCGTACCCTCCAAGTATCTGGATCTGCCTCTCAGTTCTTTTGCACTACCTTACTTTTCATTTTTCTATTTTCTGTTTATGATTTATAATTTAAATTTTTAATATTTACTATCAATTTGTAATCCAGGGAGCGGGAAGCACAGAATCAAATATCGCTGTGATGATCGTACATTGTAGTATCAATTGTTTGGCGACTATAAAGTATAAAGTTACTCATATCTGAAATTCTCTGCAGATGAGATGGTGGAATCAATACAATTAATTTTAGAGCATTTAGACATGCTTAAACATGTAGTGGGTGGAAGGACGTCATCCTAATTTGGGTAAATGTGGAGCAGCAAAAAGGTCAGATTAGACTTGCTCCTGTGCTCTATGACTCTACGTATTGTATCCTGAAATCTCCCATCTCTGTGGTTAATATGAATGCTAGTACTGTATAGCATTTCTTTTGGCCCCAGCTGGTAACTGCATCCTGCATAAGATTACACTCCCAACCTTACTGTTTGCTTGGGCTGAATCAATTGGCTCACAGTTTCTGTACCAATGGCTAAGTGTTAAATCTTATTTACAAATAACACTTTCAGAATTTCTTCAGAAGTCACCTCTAAAGATGCTTCTCATCTCTACTTCCTCAATTTTTAGCCCTAGAATCTCATCCCTGGTCGGTGTTAAATTTTGTAACTCTATAAATTAATTGAAAGAAACCGGATAAAAGTGTATTCTTCATTTTTACTTTTAGCGAGGTGCACACTTATGACATGGTAGCGTAAACAACAACAAAGAATGCTTAATCAAACAATATATTTACAATATTACTCAAATATGAAATACACAATGCTCCAATTCAATATAGTATGCATCTCAGCTATATATATATATATATATATATATAATATGTATGTATATATGTATGAATGTATGTATGTATATATATTATATAGTATTCTAGTATGTTGGTGCTTCTGTATGCATGTGTATTTATTTTTGTCCGCCCAGCATGTTCTTTGTATGTGTCCTATTTTGGATTTTCTGCAAGTTTCATCTTTAAACCTGCATTGTTGTTCAGGGCAAAGTAACACAATTGTTTGGCCAGGCAGGTTTCTGTCTAGACAATACAGTTTTGTTCACATTCACTTTAAATTTCTGACTGCAACTCAGTTGCATCTCTGGCTGTTGTTTCCATTGAGACAGTAATTTCATCTGTTCTTTTAAATGTGAGTTGTGCCTCTGTTAAGAGCCATTTTTGAGCGCTGTCTTGTAAGATTTCACAAACTAACTGATCTCTCAGTGTATCGTTAAGCCTATCACTGAACTGATGTGTTCATAGAACCTCTTCAATTCAGCCACATATGCTGAAATAGATTCCCTTTCCTTTTGATTCCACTTCTGAAACCTAAGTGTTACGCAATCAACAATAGTTTGGCTTCTAAATGTGCCTACATTACTTTCACAATATCAGCAAAGCTCATTTCTGCAGGTTTGGATGGGGTAGTGAAACTTCCAAGTGAACTGTATGCTTGTTCTCTTATTACACTTAGTAAAATTGACCCTCACTTTGTATTGACTATTTAATTTGCTTCAAAATACTGCTCAATTCACTCAGTATCCAATATCCAGTTATCTGTTGTGCAATCGAATGCATCTATCTTTCCAATGTAGCCAGCATTTTCTTTTTTTTAAATTTATGATTATTTTCACCCGGTATTCACTGTTTATAATCCTGTGAATTTTGTCTGTTTACTGCCTTTTTAAACTTGACCGTCTTCTTTTCCTTAGAAACCATGTGGTGCACTTTTTAAAAAACTCTTGCATCTCGTAGGACTCTTTAAAATTTGACCGTTGCATTTTGCTTTGCAGAGGAAAGGCATGCTGTGCTTCAACAGGTAGATAGTCATCTTGGGTTCATTTTAAATCCTGCTTGTCACCACTGTTATGTTTTAATGAAAGGAAAGCACAGGTAGACCAGGATAAACATGTACTCTTTATTTTTACATTTAGAGAGCACGCACTTATGATGTGGTGTAATGATGCACACATATGACATGGTGGCATAGTGATTTATGCTATTCATTTACTTTTACATTGAACCCTTAATGAATTATGTAAACATCAAAGAATACTTAACCAAGCAATATATTTACAATATTACTCAAATATTAAAGATTTAAGTTTTTGGTTACTTCTGATGCACCCACACAGGCTAGTTTCTGCTCTTTCATAAAATGCCATTTTAACTGCTTCTTCCTTGCAGATCCTGTAAGAAAGTGTGTATTTATTATTAATGATATAGAAATGAGGTAGAAGGTTGCCTCGTTCTACACCTAGAAAATGCAATTAAGCAGCTCCTGTTTTGATGTATGTCCAATGTGTGGGGAATTGATGGGCAGATGTGTGAGAGTAGGCTGCAGAGAAGGGATGGGGAATGAGGTTGCTCTGATGGGATCCACTGTGGACCCAATGCCAGTGCCATTGGTAATTGTAATTTTGAAGCAGCTTACTGTATGTTTTGCGGTTATTTGTTGCTGAAGTGAGAAAGATGAGACCTTCAACGGAATCAGCAATGCTGCCTCCCTTGAAAGTTAATTAAATACTGAAATGTATTTCAGCAAAAAAAATGTGCTTTAATTAGAAAAATAGAGTTAATATTGAAGTAAGTACTGAATTTAAATAATGCTTGAATTTCTAAAATTGTTCCCAATATTTCCTCAATATTTTAGTCATTGCCCAACTAATTATTAAACTTGAGCAGATCTAAGTGCAAATAAAACTGTATTCCTTCTGAATAATTATAGTGTAGCACAAGTAAAACTGCCATATTCTTATTAAAACAATAATTAAACAATGCAATTCATTTGATTTAAGTTTAGATCTGAAAAGGTAATTAATCTGAAAAGCAATTGAGATTTTGAAACTTTAAATTAAATTTCTGTATCTGTAATTTTTATGAGAGAAATCTGTTGGCCTTTATTGGTAATTGTTACAAGTTATGTGTTGACTAAGCTTCCATCATGGTATAAGCCGATGGAAACATTGACCGGATCCCTTGTGATAGGTTATCACCTGGTCTTAGTGCTAACAACAGGAATTCTGCAGATGCTGGAAATTCAAGCAACACACATCAAAGTTGCTGGTGTACGCAGCAGGCCAGGCAGCATCTCTAGGAAGAGGTACAGTCGACGTTTCTTAGTGCTACCCATTCATTCTCAAGTCCCAGAATTCTAATTTTCTTGTATTTTGGCCAGTGTGGTATCCAAAGTAATAAGTAATTGTTATTATGTGTGTAAATAATAAAGAACTCCACACCCTCGTGTGTAATGCGGGTGGTTCACCTGGAACTGGATGTGATGTAGAGGAGCTGGGTGCATGCGATAAGATGGAGCTGAAGCCATTTACAGGAAATAAATGATAATTTTTTCCACGCAAGTTTGTCTTTTATCAAGAACATAACATGGTCTTAAAAATCGGTGTGAGGACCAATGAAGCTGAGTTAATAGTTAATTTTGTAATATAATGTGTGCTACTGAGAGAGATGCTAGGTTCCAATGGGGAGTAGTTGCTGGCCAGAGAGCATGTTGCATCCTGAAGCTGCTACTGTTCATCAAATTCACCAAGGAATATTAAGGTGAGAAATGCCAAAAATCCCCGTAATGGATAATCTAAGTCCTCCCGCACCTACGCAGTTTACTGGCAATCTGACAACTGAAAACGCTTCAAATAGCAATTCAATATATATTTAGCGGTGAGCAGAGGCAGAAAGGTGGAGGAAAAATTGTTGCCATCTCTCTTTTTACATGTAATTGATGAAGATGCTTTGGAAATCTATAACAGCTTTCAAATTGATGAGACAGCCTTGGCATTGGACACTGACAACATCTGAGGAGTATTTTGTACCAAGCAAAAACATCATATATAAGTTCTTTTCCTGAGACTGGAAACAAGGTGTTTAGCTTTGACCAATACTTAGCTGAGCTTCACGCACTGAGTAAGTTCTGTGAGTTTGGAATTTGAGAGACTCATTAGTTGGAGACAAAATACTTTGTGGAATCCCTGATGATGTTCTCAGAAAAAGATTACTCCGTCAAAAACATATCATGCTGGAAAAGGCTATAAATATGTGTAGGGCTGCAGAGACCACATGATCTCAAACTAAGGAGCTGCGCAGTGCAAAAACAATAGTGCATGTTGTGAAAACAGATGGGCAGAGTACAAGGTCTTTCCCAAAGCAATAGCATAACAAAGAGGTACGCTCAAACAACAAATGTGGAGGTAGAGACATCCCAAAGATGTGTCTTGCTTATGAAAAGTCCTGCAATAATTGTGGGAAGAGGAATCATTTTGCAAAGTGCTGTAAAGCTGGGGCTACTGAGAGAAAGGTCTCACTCACTCACTCACTCACTCTCTCACTCACTCTCTCACACACACACACACACACACACACACACACACACACACACACACACACACACACACACACACACACACACACCACCCCACCCCACCCCCTACCAGAACTCAGCAGGCTTGGCAGCATCTATGGAAAAAAGTAAACAGTTGACAATTTGGGCAGAAACCCTTCATCAGGGCACTGAGAGAAAGGTATACACAGTTACTGAGGAAATGGAGGAAGTCTTTGCAGATTCGCTGCAGAATGCCGGTACTGGTAAGATAGAATTGATTGTTTTAGTGACTGTGAATGAGACAGTGATTTCATTCAAGTTTGACATCAGAGCTCAGGCAAATCTGTTATCCATTGATGATTACAAGACTCAGTGTAAAGAGCAAGATTTACCCAGTTAAGTTAAAAGTGACAGGCTATACTAGAGAGAATGTTCCAGTAAAAGGAAGCTGTATGGTGACTTTCAAGCACAAGAGGCAGCATCTAAAGGAACAGCTACTGATTGTTCAAAATCAAATAGAGTCAGTATTAGGTCTGACTGCATATGAAAGGCTCAACCTGGTGGAAAGAGTTTTTGAAGTGGCTTCACAGACCAAAGATGACCACATTTCACACATGAAAGAGTACACAGATGTCTTTGAGGGGCTCAGATGCGTACCTGTTGTAACTTAAGAAACTTGTAACAGCATCCATGAGAGATCCAGAGAGGTTATGAAAGAGAAGCACAAGAACTCCACCTTCCAGGGCCATCTGTACAATCTACACCAGCATGACCTTCAGGATACCGGTGCTGAACAGAGTGATCATGATGAAGAAGTCGCCAGTCTTGTTTCCAAATCATGCAGCTTTGGTTCAAAATCTGTCATCGACTTCCAGTTAAAGACTAGAACTCAAAAATATCCCTATGATCCTCTCCGAAGTTGAAGATGAAAAATAAAAATGAAGATGGAGAGACCACACAGACCTGAGGGTTAGAACAACAGCAACAGTTCAACACAAACCAAAATGAGGAGTTTCTCCCTATGACACACAGCCAACTGAAGGAGCTCCGTGAATTGAGACTGAATCAATTGGAACGTGTACAAAGACTCGCTGATCACATGGGTGTAGTCTAGGGCTCCATTATGAAGCACGTGGAGTGAATTATGGTCACACAGCAAGAACAAGAAGAGAACAGTCAGGATCTTGGCAGAATGATATGTTTTTAAAAAAATAAAATAAACTTGATCAGAGTTCTCAGAAAGGCACTAATGTTAATGCAGCCAGTGAAAGTAATACATCTGTGGAGATAAATAGCAGATCAAAAAGCATCAAACCACCTCGGAGACTTATGGAGAGTTGCTGAGTGAATAAGGGACTAGATTTACTCATTACAATTGAAGTTAATGTAATTATCTTTGGAAAACATTATTTCTTGCTAGTTTATAAGGACATAACATTGAGTTTGTTTTGTCTTTAAATAGAAAGGATATGTTGCTATGTGTGTACATAATAAAGAACTGCAGTTCTTAGTGCGCAATACGGGTGGTTCACCCGGAACTGGAAGTCATATGGGGAAGCTGAGTGCATGTGCTGACATTGAGCTGAAGCTATTTACTGTAAATAAATGTGTTAGTTTTACCCATGAAAGGTTGTTTTATATCAAGCACAAACATAACAGTAACCTCATTGTACATTTTTAAAAGTTTTATATCCTTATTTTTCTGTGGTTTGATAGTGTAACTAAGTATACTCTGGGAAAGCACTAAATTCGGAGCAGAGTCGATGGGCTCCTATGTCTTATTTGCTAGTAAATTAATAGTGCTGTAAATGACATTACTTATTGGGGGGTGGGCAGAGGGTAAACTTGGGAACATTGAAATTCTGCGTACAGAGTATCTATTGGGACTGTGCCTCAAAAGGAACAGAGCAGTATTGGTAGAATTTCTTGGGTGGCATTGTGGTCTGGTGGTGAAGTATCCGTTTCCTCAATGTGGTTAATTTCCTCAATTTGAATTTTGATGGCCTTGTCAAATTGATTTGCTGCTTCAGGTTAGCTGAGTTTGCTAGGGCGCTGTGCGAAAATGTAGTACAGTGATGTCAAGGAGAAGAGAGGGAAGTTAGCCCCTCACCCCCACCCCATCACAGCACTGCACTGTAAACATTTTAAACCACTTTTCATAATACTGTTTACATTGTAAATACATGCTCATATTTATGTATTTATTCAAATTGTATTCCATATCTGCTCTGCTAACTTTATTTTTATCTAATTTGTTATTCTGTACAATTGTTGAAATTTGCTGCTGCTTATTGCATGCAGCACCAA
Organism: Mobula birostris; assembly: GCF_030028105.1. NCBI lineage: Eukaryota > Metazoa > Chordata > Chondrichthyes > Myliobatiformes > Myliobatidae > Mobula > Mobula birostris. The sequence continues at coordinate 186,657,541 of NC_092372.1, forward strand.
CACACCACAGTAACTTCCTAATACATGTGAATGTATATAGTGAATAAAGCTGACCCTTGAAAATGAAGAAGGAAAACCTCATTTGATAGGCTTTGTTTAGGTTCTCCTCTTGACTGCCATATAACCTGTAGAGGATCCAAAATCTATCAACTTGGTTTCCAACGTGGTTTCAGTGGCCTATTGGATAAATATGCCTTGTACTGTGGTGCTGACTGATGGATACCAAGTCGTGTTGCTTTGCTAGGTTGTTATAGTTGAGCTGTTGATGGTCGTCAGGCTAATAGATTCTGCACAATAGTCGCGTACAATACATTGGAGTTGAGGCCAGTGTCATCCATCAGATCTGTGACCCGTGTCGGAAATTACCTTTGCACATGATAAGGTGTGATGTATTTCTTGTTCCCTTGTTGCTGACTGAAGCTTGCTGTCTGAGCTCTGACCACAGCTCGCAGACACTGACTGACTGGATATATCTGGAGGGTCTTCTTCATATGATTTACCTTTTCCAACAGACCTTTCCTCATCTTAGATAAGTTTGAATTGTAAAAATATGGAAGAGTGGTAAGAGAGAAACACAAGCAAATTTTTGTGATGTTTCTATATTTTTTTTCCACCAAATTACTCTCAGAAATATCTCAAACTATTTGCAGTTCCTGACTACCACGAGATATTCCTAAGAGGACCTGGAACCCACAAGGCATATGTGGCCCTGTCCCTTTAAATGAACCATTTTTAGGAGTGGAATAGAATGCAAAGATGTTGGAAAATGCTATCATTTGACCATTCAGGTTCCTTTTCCTTCCTCCTGAACTTTGTTGTCCATTATTTTTCTATTCTCTTTCCTTTTGCACATCTTCTGACCCTATATGGCAGCTTCTCTCGTAAGAAGGTGGCTTATTTGTCCCCCAGATGTTGCTTAATCTTTGGGTGAGGAGGTGTCTCTGTAGGTTTTTGCAGATAAAACAAAGTGAGGCATTTTATATTCAAGAAAAACCATAACACATTTTATTGAACTCCAAAACATGAACACCGAAGTGCGCTTTAAAAGCTCTTTACGTAATTACTTCATTGCGTTAGACCAGCCTGTTCAGGTGAAAACCCAACTCGATGTCGGTCGTTGTGAATTATGTTTACTCCCACCAATTACATTATCTGACACTCCAGTCACTGAGCCTTGAACTTTCAGACTGCCCAGTGCATTCTTGAAACTGGTCCTTTGCCATATTGCTGAGCCACAGTAGAGCTTGGAGTCTGGCAGATTCAGGGTCAGCAGATGGTCTATGCTATAGAGAGTGGCAAAATTGTTCAACATCTTGGTCTGTTGAATGGAGGGTGGTCATCACCTGTCTTAGAGTCTAGGAAGGTCCGACTTCTTTGGCTCAGTTTGGGACATGATGAATGTGGAGGGTAGGCTAGACGAAGTGAATTGGCATTTGACAGGAAACAATTAGATGGATGTGCATTTGAGCTACAGCAAAAGTATGCAAATGCTTAGAATGGAGCCAAATATTGAATGGAAATAATTATACAGCAAAACCTCTTCCACCTCAAGCCAAATGACCATTCAAGCAATTAAACTGTGACAAGACATTAACGTGCGCTTAACGACTGAACTTGCAATGTACCAGATGGTTTAGTATAACTTACCAATGCATTAGTAGATAAGCAGTCACTACAAATTATCTTACGACACTGGAAGAAACCATTTGGCCCATTGGATCTGGATTACTACTTTATATTGAAATGAAGAACTTTTTCACTCTTAAAAGTCTAACAGAAGCAAGCCTAGCCCATGCAATCTCTCCCCATGAAAAATGCCACCCATTTCAGGTATTAGTCCAGCAAACATTAATAATGTTGGTTGTCAGCCTTATGTCATTATTTCTTCTTGATGCACACTTTTTTTGGGAGTAGTAATATGATAACCTGCTGATAAATCATTCTAAGGTTACGTGTAGTCTCAGTGATGACATGGACAGTGCATTCCCAATTTAACAGCTATATAATTACAAGCATCACAGAGCTAGAATGTAACAGCTGCTGAGTGTGTAAAATATTATTTATTCATCTACAAAGTGACCTGTTAGTTCCTCCAGCTGATGTATTATGAGGCTCCTGTGTGGATTACACCTTAAATTAAAATGAAATTTTGAAAACTGGTTTACATGAGTCAATTTTTGTGACTTGAAAGGTGACACTTGAAAAATACATTTTCAGTGCACAGAAGAGCCAGCCACTGAAATGCACCAGTGTAGCATGGGATTTAGAAATGAGGTATACTGGCACATTCCCTGAGAAGGTGGGTAATGACTCATGGGAGAGTGAGCAGAATGATTGGATCACCAGAGAAAACCTGGCAGGCAGCAAGTGGAGAGATATGACCCTCAGTCTTAAACTACCTTGTCCTCCACTGTACTTGGAACTCAGTTTTTTTTAAATTTAGAGATACGACATGGTCTTGGGCCCTCCTGGCCCAATGAGCCCACACCGCTCAATTACACCCATGTACCAATTAACCTACTGACCCATCCATCATTGGAATGTGGAAGGAAACTGGAGCACCAGGGGAAACCCACGTGGTTACAGGGAAAACGTACAAACCCCTTACAAACAATGGTGGGAAATGAACCCGAGTTATTGGTGCCTTAATAGCATTACACAAACTGCTATGCTACTGTACTGCCCCATTTACTTTACCTTTTTAGCTGACCGATGACTGTGCTGCACTGTTAGGAAACGAGGTTGATCTACAATGAGTAGCGGTAGAACTGAGCAAAAAGTAGCTGTCAGCACATTTCACATTCTGGGATTCATTGCCGATGTATGATCCCTTTTGCATGTTATATTGTAAGTACATAGTGTCAGTAATGTTGCAAGCACAGAAAATTAATAGGTCAAATCATGCTGCCAGTGGCTGGTGGTTCCAAGGGGAAAACAAGTGTTCAGCTATTCAGACTTGCATCTCGGATAAAAAGCAAACTGCTGGAGGAACTTAGTGGGTCAAGCACTATCTGTGGAGCTAATGGGTGAGTCAATGTTTTGTGTCCATATCTGCTGTGGACTGGGGCTAACTGGCAGAATGGGTTTAGAGGAGGTAGTATGACTCTGTTGCTACAGTCTTTTGCTGAACTCCAATCTTCCTGGAATTTCCCACTGGGAAATTGCCTCTCAGCAAGTTGGATCTGATGCAGAGTCTAAGACCCGCTAATTTTTGAACTGAGTTCCCAATCTGTAGGTCAAGGTAAAAATGAAGTTTGTGATATTTTAAAAAAGTGCTTTCGTTTGATATTGATTTATTTCCTTGTTCTTATCTATTTTTTAATTAACACTTATTTTCATATTTTGTAAGTATTCAATTTTTAAAATGTTATTGCTAAAAAAAAAACACCATGGTGGTCCTGACTGAAAGCAGCTCTCAGCCTCAAGCTTTATTTGCTGTCAGGAGCATTCTGAGGATAGTTCCATACGACACTAGTCATGGCTTTGTCATCCTTCCTTCGTACTTTTCCACCCGGCCCGAGACTGTGTAGAGATATCAAGATTGACTGTCTGCACTCATCACAGCTCCATCCAGGAAAGCAGTTCGCACAGGTGGTAGTGTGGCTTAGCAAGTTCTGACCTGCTCTTTTTGTTGATTAGTTCGAACTTGTGGGCTGATTCTGAGGAGGAAAGTCTGTACTTTACTGGATTGGTCTGATTTAACGATTCCCAGCTCTCTGATTGGAAATTAACCCTATATGAACTGTTGAAAGTTAACACTGCTTGGAGTGTTCTCCTGATCCTTGGTGCATCAGCTACGATGCGAAAGTTGGCTAAGATCAGAACTGCAAGTCTACGTTGACTGACTTGGATTTTTGGAGAATTTCACTGTCAACAAGGAGGAAAAGGTGGTGGGGGCGGTGGGGGAAGGACCTCTGATTCTCCATTTAAGGATTTTTAAATTAATATGGTTTACATTTTTAAAAATAATTGACAATGCATTCAAACCTGATTTGCTTGGTATTCTAATGTAGAATGATTCCTGTGTTTGCTTTTAGAATTACAATCCATCCTGCTATATGAGCTCAGAGTCAATAAACAGAGCCTTAGAAATTCAAGTGCAGAATAAGATGGTTTTACACAAGCCCTATGAATTCAACCCTTCCTTTTGCTTGTTGTTAACCTGGTATTTATCAATACATACTAATAGACTCATAAGTGTCATCCTTTACTAAATCCCCCCTTTTTTAAACATAGACACAATACAGACTGATAACATCTCTAACAATACAATATTAATCTGTTCTTCAGGTGAGATGTCTGGAATTTGCAGTGAGCAAAGCATATTTGTTGAATAAAGCTCAGCAGAAAAGTCCTTTGATCTCTGTGATGTGATTTCTTCTCGGTGAATATTCACTGCAGTCAAATCTCAGCTGTGGTGTCAAAGTGGTGAACAAGCCAAGTGGATTAAATAAAAATGACACAAACAGCAAACCGTGGAGGATGAGGTACATTTTTAATCAGCTTTTCAAGTACTTCAATGCACACAAAATGAAGATCAGAAAAATGGTCATGAAAATAATGTAGATGAGAGAACTTGAATAAACTTCCCTAAGTACTTTAAAACCTTATACATATGTATGAGGAAATTATCATAAATATGCATAAAGGACTGGTTAAGGGTGCAGGACATTGGTGAAACCCCATCTGGAGTCTCTGATTGGCATACTGTAGGAAGAACATGATAAGCTAAGGAGGGTGCAGAAAAAAAGTCAAAGGTGAGTTAGGGGAAGAGACTGGATAGACAGGGACAGTTTTCCCTGGAGCAAAGGAGGCTGAGGAGTAACCATATAGATGTACAATATTTAGAAAATTAACCAGAAGGTTATGATCCAAATGATCGCGGTGCATGATATATATCCATCCATCCATCGTGATTTGGTCATTTGGATCAAGAATTAGCTTGACTATAGAAACCAGGATAGTGGTGGAAGGGTGATATCCTGGCTGAAGATCTGTGACCAGCGGTGTTCTGCAGGGATCCGCGCTGAAACCTCTGTTTGTTACTTGAGAATAGGCCATGGAAGAAAGGGATGGAGGAGGGGAATGAGTGGGAGGGCAGGAGAGGAGAAGACAAGGGGGTGAGCGGGTAACCGCAATGGGGAATGGAAAAAGAGGAGGAGGGATGGGGGGGGGGTGTAGAAATTACTGGAAGTTGGAGAAATTGATGTTCTTGCTATCAGGTTAGAGGCCACCTAGGGGAGAATATGAAGTGTTGCTCCTGCAACCTGAATTTGGCCTCATCAAAGACAGACATGTATCAATGGGAATGGGAAATTGAATTGTAATAGGTGGTCCCTAGAGAGCCCACCTTTCCCTCCCTTTGATTCACTCTTTCTTTTTCTTCCATGGTCTACTGTCCTCCTACACTAGATTCCTCCCCCTGCACCCCTTTACCTCCTTCACCCCTTGTACCAGCTCCCTTCTCCCCCCCAATCCCTCACCCACACACCTCCCCCCCCCCCACCTGGTTTTGGCAATCACCTACCTGCTTGTACTCATCCCTCTCCCACCACCACCTTATTCTGGCTTCTCACCCCTTCATTTCTGGTCCTTTTGAAGGATCTCTGCCCAAAAGATTAACCGTTTATTTCTTCCCTTAGATGCTGCCTGACCTCAATTCTTCCAGCATTTTATATGTAGTTTAATTTAGCATCTTGTTTGGCACAGACATTGTAGACTGGAAGGCCTTTTCCTTCGCTGTATTGTTCTATGTCAAGAGGGGTCGTGATAAGGTCGGTCTTTTTATTTCCCCCGGGTAGAAGAGTCTGAAGCCAGAGGGCATAAGTTTAAGGTAAGAAGGGAAGGGTTTATAGGGGACCCGAAAAGCAAAATTTTATATTTCGAAGAGAGGGAAGCAATTTTTTTCATTTAGAAGGGATGTGGATATATGGAACAAACAACCAGAGGTAGTGGTAGAGAAAGGTATAATTACAGAGTATGAAGGCGATTGGACAGATTCACGGATAGGCAAAGTTTCGGGTTCTATGACCAAATGGAGGCAAATGGGACTAGCTCAGGAAGGTACCTGGGTTTGCATGGATGAGTTGGGCTGTGAAGCCTGTATATCCCTGAGTTTTTAAAAATTGGTCTTCTAGAGTCAAAGTACTTGTTCATTAGTAATTTTTAAAAACGTAATCTGCAATTTCACTCAATCTTGATATTGCAAAGATTTTCGGAATATCCAGAGTGAAACTAAATGAGGAATAGTTTTAAGTTGTTATCGATGCGAGTGAGCTGCTTTAATGTTGAAGGTTGCAAAAAGCGCCACTTGTAATGGAGAGTTGAATCACTGGCAGAAGTTTGGGATTTCCTTGCTAAACTAATCGCGTGCAAATCTGGAGATTCATATCAAGTTTTACAGTGTGATAATGGCCAACACTAACAGCACCTGGTGTCATTACTACTGCAAAACATGGTTTAACTTATTAACTGACTCGACAGGACACTGAGGTTCTCAATGTGCCATTTTAAGAAGAGTAAAATGTCATTTTGGTGTCTGCCAACATTTGGTCCTCAGTAGTATCATTAAAAAGAAACCAATTAACAATTCACTTCTTTATTCCTAAATTGCCTATGATTACCTAATGCTCAGAAGGCCCTGGGAAGGTGAAGGATCAGATGTTTGTTTTAGTTCAAGTACTAATCCCGTGCATTACCAATGCCAAGAGAGTGATTATGGAGCATAGGGCAAATGCTCATTTTTATTCTGAACCAAAGTAGCCTTTCATTTGACCTGCAGAAGGGAACTTTGACAAAACTACTCTGAAATCCATTTTATTTTCACCAATGAGTCTCCAACACCCTTCTTTGCACCTCTCCCACTCAACCCCCAAATCAGAGCCCTTGATTACAGCATCTATCATACGAAGAGGAAAGAAGTATATCTGGTTAATAAAGATTATCTTCCGTATTCAATTTATTTCAAGGAACAAAGGAAGGGCAAAAACTCCTACAAGTGTTTAAGATGATAAAAGGCTTGGATGAGGAGAATGAAAATATATTTGCTTTCCAGAATCAAGTTCTTGGATGGAATAGAAAGTATTGATATTGTTTTTTCACTTTTAGTTAGTGAAGTATGTAACAAACTAATGAAAAGGTAACAATTATGAGAAAGTAAAAGTAAGCTGCAAATATATGTTTGGAAAGGTGAAAATTGAGGGTTTTAGAATAACACAGCTTGATATTTTATAATCTTTCTTCTGTGAAGGTAAGGTGTAACGTGATGTGGGTGGAATATACATAGGTTAACTAAACACAAGCCCTGAAGTGGGGTTTGTGGAATAAATTGCACTTTATTGTTGTGAACCTCCTTATTTTGTGAAAATAATTTTGAAAATTTGTGCCTTGTTGATAAGATTCTTTCTACTCCATTTGCAGTTGGCAAACTGTGGCAGTTGAGAATATTTCGTTTAAAGGAAAAACATAATAGATTCAACCGCTGATTTCTTTTATTTCCCCCACCACTGAGAATCTACTTGTGTTAAACCAGTGTTAACATGTTGACACAGTTCATTGCTGGCAATACCTCAAAGCTGACACTTCCATTCCAAGGCCAATGAAGCCAATATGGGTCCTGTCGACTCTGCCATAGGAGGCGTAGGAGCAATGTTCCCTCTGAGGTGTACGTGCTCACACATCTTTTGTTACTGTCTGTCTGTCTAGGTACTATATCCAATGCAAATAGATCTATCCTTCGTTTTTTGGGTGACTTCCATTTCCTTGATGTGTAGCCACCTGGCTACGCTTTTGATGTACATAACCCAAGGTCTTCCTCTAGGTTTACTCCCCTCAATCTTTCCAGAGAGTATGAGTTTTTCTAGTTCATCTTTCCGCATGATGTGTCCTAGGAATCTGAGTTGTCTTTCTCTTATTGTTGGTATGAGTGACCGAACTGCTTGGGCTCTTCTGAGAACTTCTTCATTTGATGTGTGTGTGGTCCATGATATTTTCAACATTCTCCTGTAGAACCATAATTCAGCTGCTTCTAGTCTCTTTTCCATTGCTGGAGAAATGGTCCAGCATTCATTTCCATAAGTCAGGATAGAATAAATGTAGCACTGCAGTATTCTGGTTTTAGTGTATGTGCTCATGTTTCTGTCTGTTAATATGGTCTTAATTTTTTGGAAAGCTCCTTTCACCATTGCTATTCTGTATTTGATATCTGTGTCGCACCTGCCATTACTTGTTAGGCTGCCAAGATATTTGAGTCTGTTGACTTTGATGTTTGTATTTCCAATCTTTTGCTACTAGCACACATAAACTGCACACAAAAGGTTGTCACCCTCTACTTTGTTGGCATGTGAAAAGATTGATACTATTACATTCTGTTGTATAGTACAGGTGTCCCCCGCTTTTCGAACATTCGCTTCACGAAACCTCACTGTTACAAAAGACCTACATTAGTTACCTGTTTTCGCTAACAGAAGGTGTTTTCACTGCTTCAAAGAAAGGCAGCGTGCTAAAAAAAAGCAGCGCGCGATAAAAAATCAGTGCCCAATAAAAGGCAGCGCATGCCCCGAGCAGCCACACTAATGTTGAAGAGGTTTTGGCATCCTATGACCAAGAACTGATAGATGAAGAGCTGATGCAATTGGAAGAGGAAAGGATGACAATTGAAACCTCAGTGTCCCACCACCCCAAACCCCAGGCCGCGGACAGGTACTTATCCGCGGAGAATGCAGCAGTAGCCGGGAGGCTCACAGCACATCTTTAAGAAAAAAGCTGAAATAAACATGCTAATTAATTAGGTGCCGCCTGGCACGTAATTGTCGGCCCAGATCAGAGGCGATTGCCGATTGCGTCGCCTCTGACCTGGGCCGACATTTACGTGCCGGGCAGCACCTAATTAATTAGCTTGTTTGTTTATTTCAGCTTTTTTCTTGAAGATGTGCTGTGAGCCTCCCGGCTACCACTGTACCCCTGCATTCTTTGCGGATTGGTATTGGTTCGCGGCCCGGAGGGTGGGGTCCACTGCACCACCCAGACTCCGACGACTCAGTCTAACACACCACCATCAGTGTGCTCTGCGCTTTCCCAATTCCGGTAAGTGATACTACACTGTACATACATTATTTCTACTTTATATCGGCTGTGTATTTTTACGTGTTATTTGGTATGATTTGGCAGCTTCATAGCTTAACGTTTACTGGAGAGAGTGTTTCTGCCAACGGCGCTTGCGTGAGATTTTCGCTACGGAGAACAGTGCCGACAATGATTGTGGAAAAGTATTTCTACTTTATATAGGCTCTGTATTTATCATATCATTCCTGCTTTTTCTATATGTTACTGTTATTTTAGGTTTTGTGTGTTATTTGGCATGATTTAGTAGGTTATTTTTGGGTCTGTGAATGCTCACAAAATTTTCCAATAAAAATAAACGGTAATTGCTTCTTCGCTTTACGGCATTCCGGCTTACGAACCATTCCATAGGAACGCTCTACCTTCGGATGGCGGAGGAAACCTGTACATGAGAAATAAGGCTCATTGATGTATATTATTTTATTTTTTTTAAACAATGAACCACAAACTGGACTTGATAGCTTATTATCCCTTAAATAGCTTCAGTTTTACATCCTCTTAAAAATTTCTGTGTCACTGGGCAAAAAATTGCACAAGATTACTGAGTCCACTGGTCATTTCAAAATAGAGGAACATTGCATAGGAGATGCTTGGAGGAGGTGCAGTGACAGTTTGATAATGGTGTGTTCCTTCCACCATTTGTCCCAGGCTTCCTGTTAAGGGATTCCATTTTAAGTGTTCTTTCTCCAAACTGAGCATATTTGGGCCAGGGATTTCGAGGAGGCAGTCGGATCATAACAATTTTTCAAGGAGTCTTGAAGGCATCCGTGAACCTTTTCCCTCTGTCCACCAGGTGTTGTAGTGATTGAGAATGTACTGATTGGAGGGAATGTGGGATTGTTCTGAGTAGAAGGACATTGATATATTTATTGTTGGTTTTTGAGTGGTTTAAATTTAGACATTCCTTTCTTTTGTAAAGGTACAAGTTTAGGCTTGGGATAATACAGGTTACTGGAGAAAATTTTTGCCAAGCACTTTGTGCACAGAAGTCAAGCACTTTATGAAGTAGTTTTGTTACATCTCGAGCAAGAGGGGTAAGGAAACTCCAAATTTACATGAGGTAAGGAAAACTGTGGTGAGGTGCGATATGCATGACTTGCACATCAACAAGAGGATAAAAGTGCGTAGGTGGAACACTTGTCCACCTTTTTGGCTGGGTAAGTGGGGCTAATGATTGGCTTGTTGATGCCTAGCTTGTAGATTAATAGACGGAAAAGATAAAAAGATTTGAAAAGGACTTAAATTTTACAGCTCGATTGCAGTTCCTCCTGCACGTGCTTGCCTGGTTAAATGTAATTTGTGACTTGTAGCCAATAAGCAAAGATTTTGCCAACATCATCTCAATTTGCCTGTTTAATGTCCTTACTTGTTCTTTCTTTGAAAGGTTTGAAAGATTAATTGATTGGGTATAGCTATTGAGAGCTGATACCAGCATCCAAAATTCTGGACTGTTAATTAAGAAATATTATTGAAACCTGCCTAGCAGATGGAGCATTTAATTTCAAAGAATTAAATAAGACTGTAATTTAAAAAAAACACAGCAAATCTCTTTCTCAGATAACTGAAGAAGGATTGTGTTCATGTGTGAATGTGCAATTGAAGTGATTATTTGCATTGCTGCTATCTTTACAGTCCTATTGTGGTGAGCTGCTGTTCCTGTATGTTAAGCTGCACTACCTCCTGTTTATAGGGGTGAAATCCTTCAAGTCTCCTACAAGGGAATCCACATTTCTCTTGATTCAAACAACAGGAATTCTGCAGATGCTGGGAATTCAAGCAACACACATCAAAGTTGCTGGTGAACGCAGCAGGCCAGGCAGCATCTGTAGGAAGAGGTGCAGTCGACATTTCAGGCCGAGACCCTTCGTCAGGACTAACTGAAGGAAGAGTGACGAAGGGTCTCGGCCTGAAACGTCGACTGCACCTCTTCCTACAGATGCTGCCTGGCCTGCTGCGTTCACCAGCAACTTTGATGTGTTTTGCTTTCTCTTGATTCATTGGTTTTGGCACCTTCAACAAGCATCTGTTAGCCGGTTTCAGTCTAGTATTATGGTTTTATCTTCGCTTTCATGCTGAAGACTTGCATCAGGAGAATGTTGCACATTGCTGCTGAAACAAATTGTCCTTGCATCAGCATCTTGGCATAGGCACACCTAATGGTGCTCCTTCCACTGAACCGAGTTCCTCTGGTGCTGGATAGATTGGTTTTAACTAGTATTCTGAATCTAGCTCTGTCCCGGTTTTTGGATAATGTAAACACGAGGAATTCCGCGGATGCTGGAAATTCAAGCAGCACACATCAAAGTTGCTGGTGAACGCAGCAGGCCAGGCAACATCTCTAGGAAGAGGTACAGTTGACATTTCGGGCCAAGACCCTTCGTCAGGAGCGCTTACTCTATGGCTTGCAATTTTGTCTAGTTTGTATATAGCTTGTCAACATGATTTCATTTCCAGTCCATTTTGCCCACTCATTTTCCCTGTATTAGGGCAGGCATTTGTTCAAACAGGTGTGTTGCTGAATGCACTACTTCCAATGGTAGCCATCCAACATTTATGATCTGGTCTTGCCAACTCTTAAAAGCTTTACATATCCATATGCATTATTCTCAAGTTAACTTGAAGTCATACAATATTTACAGAATGTCTAGGTTCAGTAAACAATCCAACCTCTGATGGATGAGTCATTCAAATAAGCTAACGGTCTTGGCTCCATTAAGAAAATGCCAAAGGATTCTTCCTGCTGCTAGCTGTGAGTAAAAAGTCTGGTAATGGTTTCATTTGTATACCTTCAATGTGCTTGCAATGAATCAAATCCATTCTCTTGAGCCAGTTTGAGGCTCTATAACATCATATAATTTTCTCCCCTTGCGGCCAATAAGATGCTTAATTGTCCTTTGGTTTGGTTTAACTGCCACAGCCAAATCAATATGTAATGTAAAGCTTTCTCTCTGGTATCTTTAGATACATAATTTACCTGTAAATCATGTAATGTGTGCAAACTTGTTTACTCTGTAATGTATTACTGCAGTTGAATTTCTCAACATACTGAGTTTTAATAGATTGTCTGTTACCTTACCTAACTTTTGGTATCCCAATTGAGCTATTGGGTCTAAATCTCATCACTGAATCAACTAGTACTTGCGACTCTATCTGTCCCTGAGATATTTGCAAATAGTCTGACTCAAATTAACATAAGGGTTATTTCATTTGAATGATCTCAAGAATGAAAGGGTTAACACGTAACAAACAGGAGGAACTCAGCAGGCCAGGCAACAGGATTGATGAAGGGTCTCTACCTGAAATGTCAACTGAACTCTTTTCCATAGGTGCTGGCTGGCCTGCTGAGTTCCTCCAGCATCTTGTGCGTGTTCACAAATGAAGGGCCACTTGATGGCTCTGGGCCTGTACTTGCTGGAGTTGAGAAAAAGTCAGATGGGAAATCTCATTGAAACCCTACTCAATATAGCAAGGTTTAGATAGAATGGACGTGGAGAGGATGTTTCCTACATGTAGTGGGGGAGTCTAGGATGGAGAGGGCTCAGTTTCAGGATACGAGGATGTTCCTTCAGAACAGAGATGAGCAGGAATTTCTTTAGCCAGAAATGGTGAATCTGTGGAATTCATTGCCACAGACCAAGTCATTGGGTATATATAAAGCAGAGTTTACAAAGTTCTTGATCAATAAAGGCATCAAAAGCTACGGGGAGAAAGCGGGACAATGGGATTGAGGGATAATAAATCAGCCATGCTGGAATGGCAGAGCAAGTTTGATGGGCTGAATGACCTAATTCTGCTCCAGTGTCTTATGGTCTTTAGACAAAACTCCAATTTGGGGACTGCATCCATTCTGTGGCCTAGTTCCAAATAGGAAAACCAGTTCTAACTGGTTTAACAGAAGAGAGCCATTGGTCGTAGGCCACACTCTTAAAGGGGAGCTTGCCCAATATTACATAACTACATATTGTTGTATCACTTCTATAGTCATAATAACATAAGAAATAGGAGCAGGAGTAGGCCATCCGGCCCATCGAGCCTGCCCTGCCATTCAATAAGATCATGGTTGATCTGCCCGTAAACTCAAGCAACACACTCAAATGACTTTCAAATCTCTTACTAGCTCTTCCTTCAGTTAGTCCTGACGAAGGGTCTCGGCCTGAAATGTCGACTGTACCTCTTCCTAGAGATGCAGCCTGGCCTACTGCATTTACCAGCAACTTTGATGTGTGTTGCTTGAATTTCCAGCATCTGCAGAATTCCTCGTGTTTATGCCCGTAAACTCAGCTCCTTTTCCCCATAACCCTTAATTCTCCTACTATGTAAACATCTTTCTAACTGTATCTTAAATATACTTAGTGAAGAAGTCTCAGCTGCTTCCCTGGGCAGAGAATTCCATAGATTCACCACTCTCTGAGAAAACAGTTTCTCCTCATCTCTGTCCTTAATCTTCTCCCCTGAATCTTGAGGCAATGTCCCCTAGTTCTAGTCTCACCTACCAATGGAAACCACTTTGCTACTTCTATCTTATCTATCGCTTTCAAAACTTTGTATGTTTCTACAAGATTCCCTCTCATTCTTCTGAACTCCAGAGACTATAGTCCCAGGCGATTCAATCTCTCCTCATAGGTTAACCCCTTTATCCCTGGAATCAACCTGGTGAACCTCCTCTGCACTGCTTCCAAAGCCAGTATATCCTTCCTCAAGTATGGAGACCAGAACTGCATGCAGTACTCCAGGTGCGGCCTCACCAGTTCCCTGTACAGGTGCAGCTTGACCTCCCTGCTCTTGAATCTACCGGGTATCGTAAAATAAATTCTGTCTGATGCCTGGTGTCCTTTTGTGAAGGAGGGAAAACATCTGCAAGCCTTATCCTGACTTGTATGTGATTTAATTCCCACGAAGACGGTTGATTTGTACTGTCTACTGTAACGGGATACTATCGATGCCATCTCAGCACAGTGATCCAAATTTATTTGCAGATGCGCACCAGCATTCATGTCCTCTTTAATGTTAACATCCCCAGCACTGTGGCCTGAATTCAACTTCGTATTTTGGCTTTTGGTAGGCCACTTCATTCACATGTCTGGCACCAGACTTCCAGAGCAGGTAACAGCTTCCATCGTCTGTTGTATTTCTAAGATGGGCATTCTGAGGCTCTGTCAAGGATACCAGACGGACAGAATTCACACCAAGTCGTGGGAACCCCTGGCCCATGAGCACCCAAAGTAAGGAAGGAACGTTCAGGAAGTCCCTTCTCCACAGAGCCAACAGGAAAAAGGCCTATCACTTCCTAACTTATCTTATTAAGCACTTACCAAACCTGCCAGTGGCAAAATGTGTGGGCCCCATATGAATTATGTTAGCAATCACAGAACTGGAGTTGGAGCAAATCATCCCCAATCCCAAAGGACTGCCTAAAAAAGCAACTACATAAAAGCACGAAGTAGTAACCAGTCCATCATTTTAATACATCACACAGATTTTTAAAAAACCCTATGTTGATAGAAATGGCTTCATGAACAGGAATGCTTGAGTATTTGAGCATTGTATACTGTGTAGTAACATTATTTTAGAAAAGGCTCATGAATGTTGTAGAAGGAAATCGCATCTAATTGATGTCCTTTGAGTCATTTTCCATCTCACTAATACAGCAATGGGGTTTTGGTGACCTCATGTATACAGGATTTATTAGAGAACACAAAAATTCCTTGCCAGCCAAATTTTAAGAGGAAGGAAATTTCCTGTGTTTGGGACACGTCTGTCAACCAGACAGTGTATGCAAAATCCACCCTTTTGGGGGAAAAAGGAATACGAGAATACACTGGCTGCCTCTATAATAATAGTATTGTCATCTCGAGTGCTGCTTCCTCTGGTAACTGTCGAGCTGTTCTCTCATCCTGTTCTGTGTTTGCATTGAAAGTTGTGGAATGAGTTTGGAATCTGGTTTACCGGCAGTACTTTTATTTTGGTAAGATTGCATAAATAGAGTTGGTTCTAGTTATGTTGAACACGGGTAGTAAATTGTCTTGTTAGAATGAGCCACAGATATTTTGGTTAATCAATCCAAGCCAAATTTTTTTGTACTTGTTTCTGCTGTGTTCACCTCCTTGTGTTCCAAATGTCAGTTTGTTTCAGTAAAGCCATATTATTTGTAGCATAGCATAGTTCAGTTATCTTGTATTATGCTTGATTATTAGTTGGAGTGGGAAAATAAATATTGCATAAATTGCTTGTATTTCCACTTGCTGAGTGGAACTCTAGATTTCCCTGCAACATCGTCTTACTGAATAAGCGTGTATTTTAGATCCGGTTTATAACAAGTGTTTTTGAGAAAATGAAGTCTGGCGATTGGGCTAAGTATGGCATTTGAAAAGTAGACGTTTCAGTATATCAAGTTACTCCTTTACCTGTTTTCCATCTTCTAACTCCTCTGACTTCACAACACTGAATTGCTGATTTAATAATGGAAACCAGTCATGCTGCTCGCATATTGTAATGTATAATATTAAGCAAAATTCATGTTCTGTCTATTAAGCATCAATTACAAAATCTCAGTTTAATTTATTTTTCATCTTTTCTCATCTATTTTCAATGACATTTTAAAAGTATGTTTAATCTTCACCGAGTAGTAATATTTTGAGATTTTATTTTACTTGAGTTGTTTCCAAATTATTGTCTATTTAACAAGATTTTATTGCTGTACAAGGGCAAGAGAATTGAAAATATTGGCTGTAAAATATAACATTAATATCATAACCAATATGACATTTTGCAACATGTGTAACATCCGATATTATAGGCCACAGGTAGATAAAACAGTTTTCCAGCCAACATGTGAGGCTTCTAGTTAATTGACGACATGTTAACAGGCCTGCAGGAACAGTGTTTGGCTTCAGGCTCTTCACTAATTAGCATGACATGTTTGTTGACTCTGAGTGGGGGGGATGTTGTTTTTGTTCCAGACAATACCACTTTTATCAATTGTTACAGATGGGATTTGCAAAAAAATTGCACTGAAATTCACCAGAGAAATAGCTATTTGGCCTATCTAGTATGTGCCAGCAATTATGCTTCACAAGTAAAGACCAAGGAATTGCTATGAAAGGGAAAATGGGATATGAGAGTAAACTAGTAAGAAACCGAAACAAATCAGCTGTAATATCTTCTATCAGTATGCTAAAAGGAAAAGCAACACTCACAACACGCTGGAGGAACTCAGCAGGTCGGGCAGCATCCGTGGAAACAATCAGTCAATGTTTCGGGCCGGAATCCTTCGTCAGGACTGAAGAGGGAAGAAGGTGCGGGGGAGGGTGGGAAGGAGAAGGCTGGTAGGTTCCAGGTGAAAAACCAGTAAGGGGAAAGACAAAGGGGTGGGGGAGGGGAAGGAGGGAGGGGATAGGTAGGAAAGGTGAAGAAGGAATAGGGGAAAGCACAATGGGTAGTAGAAGGAGGCGGAACCATGAGGGAGGTGATAGGCAGCTGGGGGAGGGGGCAGAGTGAAACTGGGATGGGGAAGGGAGGGGGAGGGAATTACTGGAAGTTGGAGAATTCAATGTTCATACTAAGGGGCTGGAGACTACCTAGACGGTATATCAGGTGTTGCTTCTCCAACCTGAGTTTAGCCTCATCATGGCAGTTAAAAGGAAAAGCTTGAGAGGTCCAGTAGGAGGTACCTGGGATACCAGAGTCCTGATGAAGAGTCTCAGCCCAATACATCAACTGTTTACTCTTTCCCATAGATGCTGACTGACCTGCTGATTTTCCCCCAGTATTTTGTGTGTGTTTTACTGAGGGCAATAGGAGTCCCTTACAAGTAGAGATGGGAGAACCTGTCATGGGTATTGAGAAAATAAACACTTTTTTCTGTTCTCACAGAAGAAAACACAACATGATTAACCTCCCAGATGTGGTGTATTTGGATTTTCGGAAGCTGTGATATAATTCCAGGTGTGAAATTGGGAAGGCTAGGTGACAGGGAACTGGATTAATGCCTTGGTATGGACAGAGAGTCGGAATAAGTATATCCTGAGATGTGATGAGTGGGGTAGTGTAGAAACCAGAGCTTGGGATTCCAGTCGTCATTATCTCCACTGATAATTTAGCTGAAGGGACCAAAGTTACTTCCAAGTTTGCTGATGAGATAAAACTAAATGAATGGAGTGGTGAAGAAAATTCAACACTTATTTCAATCAGTAACTGAGCAACAACATGACAAATGGACTACAGTGTGGAAGATTGTGAGAAAGTCCACTTCAATACAACAAAAACAAGTGCTAAGTATTTTTTGAAATTGTGAACAGTAAGAAAAATCGATGTTCAAAGAGAACTTGGAGTCTTTGAAAGCCAGCATACAAGTGCAGCTGGCAATTACAAATGCAAATGATGTTTCAAACGATTTAAACATGGATATTGCTGCGTCTCAAGCATTATGTGCAGGTTTGGTCTCCTCAGTTAAAGGATGTACTTGCTGTAGAGGGAGTGCAGTGAAGGTTTACCAGACTATTTTTCTGGAGTGATGAGTTAGCTATAGGACTAAGCACTGGTAAATTAGGCCTCTTTGAATCATACAATACAGGAACAGGCAGCCCGAGATTCTGAAACTCACCAACACCTCAAAGGTAATGTATGGTAAACAGGTGACCTCCTAACTCTACTATAAGCCTACTGACTCTCACAGCTATCTGGACTATTCCCCTTCTCACCCTGTCTCTTGCAAAAACGCCATCCCCTTCTCGCAATTCCTCCGTCTCCACCGCATCTGCTCTCAGGATGAGGCTTTTCATTCTAGGACGAGGGAGATGTCTTCCTTTTTTAAAGAAAGGGGCTTCCTTTCCTCCAGTATCAACTCTGCTCTTAAACGCATCTCCCCCATTTCACGTACATCTGCTCTCACTCCATCCTCCCGCCACCCCACTAGGAATAGGGTTCCCCTGGTCCTCACCTACCACCCCACCAGCCTCCGGGTCCAACATATTATTCTCCGTAACTTCCGCCACCTCCAACGGGATCCCACCACTAAGCACATCTTTCCCTCCCCACCTCTCTCTGCATTCCGCAGGGATCGCTCCCTACACAACTCCCTTGTCCATTCGTCCCCCCCATTCCTCCCCACTGATCTCCCTCCTGGCACTTATCCGTGTAAGCGGAACAAGTGCTACACATGCCCTTACACTTCCTCCCTTACCACTATTCAGGGCCCCAAACAGTCCTTCCAGGTGAGGCAACACTTCACCTGTGAGTCGACTGGGGTGATATACTGCGTCCGGTGCTCCCGATGTGGCCTTTTATATATTGGCGAGACCCGACGCAGACTGGGAGACCGCTTTGCTGAACATCTACGCTCTGTCCGCCAGAGAAAGCAGGATCTCCCAGTGGCCACACATTTTAATTCCACATCCCATTCCCATTCTGACATGTCTATCCACGGCCTCCTACTGTAAAGATGAAGCCACACTCAGGTTGGAGGAACAACACCTTATATTCCGTCTGGGTAGCCTCCAACCTGATGGCATGAACATCGACTTCACTAACTTCTGCTAGGCCCCACCTCCCCCTTGTACCCCATCTGTTACTTATTTTTATACACACATTCTTTCTCTCACTCTCCTTTTTCTCCCTCTGTCCCTCTGAATATACCCCTTGCCCATCCTCTGGGTGCCCCCCCCCACCGTCTTTCTTCCCGGACCTCCTGTCCCATGATCCTCTGGTATCCCCTTTTGCCTATCACCTGTCCAGCTCTTGGCTTTATCCCTCCCCCTCCTGTCTTCTCCTATCATTTTGGATCTCCCCCTCCCCCTCCAACTTTCAAATCCCTTGCTCACTCTTCCTTCAGTTAGTCCTGACGAAGGGTCTCGGCCTGAAACGTCGACTGTACCTCTTCCTAGAGATGCTGCCTGGCCTGCTGTGTTCACCAGCAACTTTGATGTGTGTTGCTTGAATTTCCAGCATCTGCAGAATTCCTGTTGTTTGACCTGCTAACTCCCATAACTTTGGAATGTGGGAGGAAAGCAGAGCACTCAGAGAAACCTAGGCAGCCACAGAAAATATACAATCTCCACACAGAGCACCAGAGTCGAGATTGAACCATGGTTGCTGGATATATGAAGTAGTGGCTTTTCCATCTGTATCATGTTTAGCTGCACCATGTTCCTCTGGAGTTCAGGAGAATGAGCAGTTATTCCATTGAGCATGTCAAATAGATCATGAGGTGCAGGAGCAAAATTAGGCCATCGAGTCTGCTCCACCATGCCATGACGTCTGATTTATTATCCTTCTCAACCCCATTCTCCTGCTGCCTTCTCATAATGTTTGACACTGACTAATCAGGAGCTTATCAACGTCTGCTTTAAATATACTTAAAGATTTGGTCTCCACAGCCATTTGTGGCAATGAATTGCCCAGAATCACCACCATCCCACCACATCTGTTCTAAATGAGCATAACTCTATTCCAGGGCTTCTTAACCAGAGCTCCATAGCATGAAAAAAATGTTCTATTCTGAGGCTGTGCCCCGTGCTCCTAGACTCTACCACCAAAGGAAACATCCACTCCATCTAGGTATTTCAATATTTGATAGATTTCAGTAAGATTTCCCCCACCTATTCTAAACTCCAATGAGTATCGGCCCAAAGCCATCAAATGCTCCTCATATGTTAACCCTTTCATTCCCTGAATCATTCTCATGAAGCTCCTCTGGACCTCCTTCAGAGCCAGCACATGTTAGATAAAGTGCTCTGTTTAGTTTTTTTTTGCGGGAGGGGGGAATTATTATGTATATTTTTTTTGCTTTTTCATGATTTTTGTCTAGATATTTTTCTTTGTTCTATATTATTCATTGGTATCCTATTTGATTGAGAGTTTTGTCAATTAAGTATTATTTGGCTTTATAATCATGTTAATTATAACAATGTATTCTCAATAACTTTGTACTACTATTATGTCATGTTTATATTTTATGAAACTAATAAAAAGATTGCAAAAGAAAAAGAAAGGTGAAGTGCCCAAAGCTGCTCATAAAACTCTGAGTGGGGTCTGATCAATGCCTTATAAAGCCTCAGAATCACATTCTTGCTCTCACATTCTAGTCCTCTTGAAATGAATGCTAACATTGCATTTGCCTTTCTTACCACTGACTCAACTTGGAAGTTAACCGTTAGGGATTCCTACACAAGGACTCAGCAAGTCCCTTTGCACCTCTGATTTTTAAATTTTCTCCCAGTTTAGTAAATGGTCTGTGCCTTTATTCCTTCGACCAAATTGCATGACCTTACGCTTCCTTACACTATATTTCATCTGGCACTTCTTTGCCCATTCTCCTAACCTGATTAAGCCCTTCTCCAGACTACCTGCCCCTCCACCTTACTTCTTATCATCTGCAAGATGGCCACAAAGCCATCAAATCCATCATTCAAATTAACATATAATGTGGGAAAAGTGGTCTCAGCACCAAATCCTGTGGAACACCACTTGTCACTGGAAGCCAATCAGAAAAGGCCCCTTTTATTTCCATTCTTGGCCTTCTGCTAATCAGCCAATTTTCTTTCTATGCTAGTATCTTTCCTATAATTCCCTGTTAAGCAGCCTAATGTGCAGCACCTTGTCAAAGACCTTCTGAAAAAAAACAAGCAAACAACATCCACTGACTCTTTGTCCTGCTTGTTATTTCCTAAAAGAATTCCAACAGATTTGGCAGGCAAGATTTCCCCTTAAAGAAACCAAATTGACTTTGGCCTATTTTATCAAGAGCCTCTAAATACCCCAAAAATTCATCCTTAATACTAGATTCCAACATCATCCCACCCACTAAAGTCAGGCTAACCAGCCTAAAATTTCCCTTATTTCGGCCTCCTTCCCAGTTGCACAGATGAGTGCAGAAATGCTGGATGGAATAAATCAGGCCAAGTATGAACCATTGCACAGTGGGAGATCAAGTGTAAGAGGACAGTGTACAGATAATAATAGGATGTACAGAAAGATCTTGAGGCCCAAGTCCATAGTTCCCTGAAAGTGGTTGCACAAATTAGTAGGGTGATAAAATGGGCATATGTCATGCCGTGAAGTAATGTTGCAGCTTATAAAAGTTTGTTTTGGCTACATATAGAGTATTTTCCAATGGTCAATGTATCCCCATTACCATTTTGACATTTTGTTCCATATCCACCTCTTCTGCCACAATGAGGCTACTTTTGGTGGAGAAGCAACACCTCGTGTTCTATCTAGGTAGCTTCCAACCTAATGGCAAGAACATCAATTTCTCCTGGTAATTTTTTTCTTGCTCTTTTTATTCTTTTCCTCATCTCCAGCTGTCACCCCCCTGCCCCTTACTACTTCTCACATGCCCCTCCTGTTTTATCTCCTATCAGACTCTTTCTTCTGCAGTTCTTTATCTACCCACCTAGCTTTATCTATCCCCAGCTTGCTTGTCCTTCTTCCCTCCCCCCACATTTTTATTTAGGTGTCCTTCCCCCTTCCTTTCCATGCTGATGAAAGTTCTCAGCTGGAAACAACTACTGTTTTTTTCATTTTCGTAGATATTACCTGACCTGCTGAGTTCCTCCAGCATTTTGTGTGTGTGTTGCTCTGGATCTGCAGAATCTCTTGTGTATGATTTAATATTATACGCTGCTAGAATTCAGCATTTAATTACCTTTTCAAAATGGAACTTGTTTGCCATTGTCAGTTAATTTTCTTTAAAAGTGATTGTATACTTTTTGAGAATTCAGACAACTGCTCTTGCAGGCTCAGGCTTACGAGGATTTCAAACTCGATGTTTTCAGAGTGATTGTATTATTTTAGCAACACACACAAAATGCTGGAGGAACTCAGCAGGTCAAGCAGCATCTATGGAAAAAAGTAGTCAATGTTTCGGACGGAAATATCAACTGTATTTTTTGCCATAGATGCTGCCTGACCTGCTGAGTTCCTCCAGCATTTTGTGTGTGTGTTGCTCGGATTTCCAGTATCTGCAGATTTTCTCTTGATTATATTATTTTGTCTGTTTTAATTCTGTGTATGCATTTATTATGTGACTCTACTAACTTATTGTATATAAAACCATGTTCATAAGGAAGCAGTACGAAGTAAACTCAGCAGCATCAGTATGTACTGCAGAGACTAGATCAGATGCACAACTTTAATGCTGGTGAATATTTTGGTACTGAGGGGTGGGGTTAAAAAAAGATTCCAATGCCTTTGCTTCCAGTGCAACAGCATAAATTTCTTTGACAATGTCCAAAGAGCAACATAGATCTGTAAAAGCTCAAATGGGGATTTTTTTTTCCATGAATACTCTGATTTTCTTTACCCATGTCAGAAGTCATAGTAGTAGCAATCTCAAGCGTTGTCAAGAGTTATTCCTCATTACATTCTACTTGACATAGTTAGTGGGCCTGTACACCAATGACGTGTGTATCATACTTATTAGGATTGACAATGTGTTTCTGACTGGTTTCTGGCTTTAGCTGAGTAGATGTTCATATGTATTTTAAGTATTGTAATACAAAATTGTCAACTTTTAATGAGATTGGGAGGAGTGCTGGTAATTGCTGCATACTGACATTATACATCACAATTTAATTTTCACCTCTCAGCAAATACATGCCTTCCTATTCTGTCAGGAAACTCGAATGCAAAAGCTTGTTCCATCTTCTATTACTCTATGAATGTGTTGCATTCACTGATCAGTTTAGAAGTCTGATAATGTTGATTTATTTCCCCCTTTTGAAGACTCACTAGAATTTATTAGAGTGCCTTAGATTACATTAAAGGAATGTACCTACTTATGCAGAAGAATCTCCTCTATAAGTAGAAAACCTCCTGACAAGATGCACAAAATGACTGCAGTGGTGTTACATGCAGTCAGATCATTGAAATACTATTACCTAAAGGAATCTGAAGGAGGTAGATGAGATGTAACTTTCGCTTATGTTTTATTTCTTCATGATTGTGTCTGCTGTGGGACCCAAGTAATCAACTGATGCCTGACCTTGCACTCAAATGAAGAATGAATTTGTTACAGATTTTGATACATATTTTGGTCAACCTTTAGCCACATATTTACAACTTTGCTACTGTTTGTTTCTAATCATATTAGCATTAGAAGCCTCAAGTCTATTCTGCTGTAGGAAATTGTGCTCTGAGGTTTCAAATTAAACTCTGCTGTTGCATCAGCAACATGTAGCAATTTGTAATCTATGAATGGCAATTTCTGATGGCTTGATGTGCTATATACTTAAAAGTAGGTTTAGTTGTTATATTTTGCCAGGGACTCTGCCTTTCTTTGAAAAATAGAATTTCCTCAGGAATTTGCATTACCATTATGCTTGATGCATAAAACAGTATTTGTTAAAATTAGTCTTCTGTAAATCCACTAACTAGCAGTGTCTTCCAGATGGTTAGGACATGGTAGAAGGAATTTGTAAGATTTGACAGCTGATAGTTTGTTCCAGTAATCCCCTTGCATGGTTGTCTTGCTTGATTAAATTTATACAGATTCTTAACTTTCTCCAGCCAATTATTTCCACATGAAGCAATGATTTTGCTGAACATTGATGCAAAAAAAACCCCCTAAATATTTCTGTGTTATGTACCACAGAGTCTTTGACATGATAATTGCAGTTGATAGCAATCAGTTGTTGTGGTAATTAATGGAGAATCATTGAAAGCTGCATTTTATTCTGGATTTGGGGTAAATGTATGCTACTTATCACTCTTGACACTTTTTGCTTTTTTAATGTGGATTCTTTTTTCAAATTTGTGCTTGGATAACATTGAAGATTTCTAAGTGGAATTCAAAAAGAACCCGTATTTTTTTTAAAAGACAGGATTAAAACCAGGAATCATGCGGACAATAGGGAACTAGCCAGCAGCCAATCTCTAGACACTATGGAGTGATGTGGATGAGCTATCACAACTGTTACCCACGTGGCCTTTTGACAAATCAATAACACATTGTGATCACTTCAGAAGAAGAAAGGGGTTAGGAGGTTGTGTGTGTGAAATGCTAAGGGATATTTCAAATAGCACTTTTGCAAGCAAGTTGAATGGGAGAAGAAATCCATTCCCAGGAGGGCAGTAGTCACTTTAATCTTCTGTACCATATTGGACTGTTAGCTAGGGAGTGAATCGAAGGTCATACAGCTGAATTTGTTTGCAGCCATTAATTTAAGAGGCAAATATATAGTCTAGTAGGACTTATTGCTAGCAGTGAAAAAAGATAACATTAGTAAGTCAAAGGTCTTTTTCAGAAGAATGTATCCAACCATTCGCACACTAAAGGAAGCTGGACTGAGTATATTCTCGGTGTGGCTGAGTATGCCTTCAAGCTCTCCACTTACTTTCTGACAAAAGACCTAACCAGTTCTCTGCCACCACCACTCTGCTCCATCTGGGAAAATGGTCCTCGTACTTAACAATTTCCCTTTGGGCTTCTCTCATTTTCTCTTTTCCCCTTTATCTTTTCCAGCCAGCACCTCCAAGCTTCTCGCTTCATCCTCCCATCCCACCCTCCGGCATTCCCCCTCCCCTGGCTTCACCTTTCACTTCCAGCTTGTCATCGTCATCCTCCTCCTCCTCCTCCTCCCTGCGCCACCTCCCCCTTCCCCCTTTCCCCCTTTCCCCCCTTCCCCCCTTCCCCCCTTCCCCCCTTCCCCCTTCCCCCCTTCCCCCTTCCCCCTTCCCCTCCCCCCTCCCCCTCCCCCCTCCCCCCTCCCCCCTCCCCCCTCCCCCCTTCCCCCTCCCCCTCCCCCCCCTCCTCCCCCTCCTCCCCTGCACCTTCTGATTCTGACTGCTTTCCACTTCCTTTCCCGTGCTGATGAAGGCTGTCTGCCCACAAGGTCGACAGTTTATTCCTTTCCATAGATGCTGCTTGACCTTCCTCCAGCATTTTTGCTGGAGAACTACGGAAACGCTTGTGTTTCTGAGTATATTCTGCTGCCTGGAAGATTATTATGCTGCATGTTGTTCAGACTGTTACCAAGTAAGGTAAAATTTAGAAATTACTGCTTGGTTCAGAAACTAAACATGTTGAATGGTTTCTTAAATAACGTACTGAATGGTTATTCATGTCAGTTTTATGTCCAGGCCAGAGTTTATTGCTCATCCTCAATTGCCTTTGTGAAGGTGGTGCAGAGTTGCTGCAGTAGTTCTGGTGGAGTTTTTTCCTTGTTACTGTTGGCAGGGAGTGTGGGGGGGGGTCGTGGGGGGAGAACTGCATTGTTATTGGCCCTGTGTTGCTTAATGACCAGCAATCAACAAAGTGTATTTTCTGGTGAGGATGGTGAGCAACTTGGATGGGAAACAGGTCAGAGGTGGTATTCCAATGCACTTGCTGCCTTTGCTGAGGCTGTTCCAACAGCACCTCCTAAACCCACTGTGCATTTTGCTGATGATACCGTTGAGGGGAATGACTGTGGTGGATATGGTGCCAGTCAATCAAACTTTTGTATACAGTTCTGTTGAGTTTCATGAGTGTTGCTGGAGCTGAATTCATCTCGTTATATGGGCTTCCATCATCCTTCTGACTTGAGCCCGATCAATGGTGGAAAGGCTTCAGAGTATCAGTCACTCATGATAGAATATCCATGCTTTTACTTAGCTACATTGCCTTGCTCTTTCCTTCTGGTCCATCCAGGTCCTCTCCATACTCCCTCTTCTTTCCAAAGCACCTCCCGCACCCCACCCCCTTACTCAATTTATCTCTTATCCCCCACCTTGTTGCATAAGTCCAATACCTATACACTCAACCCACTTGGTCCCTTATTCCCTCCTCTCCCCTACTGTTCCCATCTGCTCAGCAGCCATCCTTAATCATCTGCATCAGACTGCATCACCTGTAGCCTATCTTTGTCACTATGAGGCATGTCTTAGCCTCTGTCGCTGTCTCCACCCCTCCTACCCCCAGCTGACTTCACATGTCTCATCAATCCTTCCTTCCTTGCCCACCTATAGCTTGTGCATCCTCCTCTCCTCACACTTTTCCACCAGCTGACTCTCCTCTACACTCAGTCCAGATGCATGGTCTCCACCTAAGACATTGAATATCTCTTTATTTCCACATAAGCTATCTGACATGAATTTCTCTAGCATTTTCTTTATTTATTTTTTGCTTTAGAACCCAAAATCTTCAGACTTTTGTCTCAACAGTATTTACAAGGCTGGTTTAGTTGAGTTTCTGATAAATGGTCATTCACTGGTGTAGATGGTGGGATTTCTGTAATGATAATGTCCTGAATGTGAAGCAAGGGTAGGTAATGGCTCTGCCTTTACTGGTAGCCTAGTCACTGTTCTCAAAAGATGAAATAGTTAAGTGTACTCAATACAGGTTTCCCCTGCCATCCGAAGGTAGAGCTTTCCTATGAAATGTTTCGTAAGCTGAAATGTCGTAAAGCGAAGAAGCAATTACCATTTATTTATATGGGAAAATTTTGTGAGCGTTCGCAGACCCAAAAATACCTACCAAATCGTGCCAAATAACACATAAAACCTAAAATAACAGTAACATAAAGTAAAAGCAGGAATGATATGATAAATACACAGCCTATATAAAGTAGAAATACTTTTCCGCAATCATTGCCGGCACAGATCTCCGTAACGAAAATTTCACGCAAGCGCCGTCGGCAGAAAATCTCACACAAGCGCTGTTGGCAAAAACACGGCACAAGCGCTCTCCAGTAATGTTTAAACGTTGAAGTTGCCAAATCATACCAAATAACAAGTAAAAATACACAGCTGATAAAGTAGAAATAATGTATGTACAGTGTAGTATCACTTACCGGAATTGGTTCAGTGCCGAGCACACTGATGATGGTGTGTTAGGCTGAGTCGGAGTTTGGGTGGTGCAGTGGCCCCCCACCCTCTGGGTCACCAACCGATACATTGCCGCGAAGAACGCAGGGGTCCAGCGGTAGCCGGGACGCACTCAGCACATCTTTAAGAAAAAAGCCGAAATAAACATGCTAATTAATTATATGTGGGGTGGCACCTAATTAATTAGCATGTTTATTTCAGCTTTTTTCTTAAAGATGTGCTGTGTGCCTCCCGGCTACTGCTGCATTCTCCACAAATCGGTACAGTATCTGTTCGGGGCCCGGGTGTTGGGGTAGTGGGACATGGGGGTGTCATCTCGTCATCTATTTCCATTAGAGCAGGCAGCTCATCTTCTCCTATGACTGCCTGCCTCGATGTCGAAAGTTGAGGTTCATCGTCTGCTGTGGCTGATGTGGAAGGCTTGCTTGACTGCTGAGCCTCCTGCATTTTTCTATCACACAATTCTTTGTAAGGACTCAAAGAATCTTGCAAATATCCGCTAAACCTATGTACCCTTTCAAAATTAAAGTCGTACTTTATCATTAGTCATTCAGTTTCGATTGTTATCCTTTCCTCTTCCAATTGCATCAGCTCTTCATCTATCAGTTCTTGGTCATGGGATGCCAAAACCTCTTCAATATCATCTTCATCAGCTTCCACAAGCCAAACTCATTTTGTCCTTGCTTCGTTCACCATGATTGAACCGCTTAATTATGTCTAGTTTTACGCTAAGTGTAACACCCTTACGAGCTCTTTCAGGCTTTTCTGACACCATAGAACTCACCTTGCAAACGGCTGCTCACAGGCTCGTGTTAAAGCAATGCTGGCAAGAATGCAGTTCCGAATCCGGGAAGAGTGGCTGCTCAGGACGCACGCTGCTTTTTATCGTGCGCTGAATTTTTTTCGTAACAGTGAAAACACCTTCTGAAAGCGAAAACAGAGTACTAATGTTGGTCTTTCGTAACAGTGAGGTTTCGTAAAGCGAACATTCGAAAAGCGGGGGACACCTGTACATCCCTTGCCAGAGATAGTGATACTGAAGCATCAATTTAAAAAAAATTTGATAGCTCCACATAATGTGTTTTGGAACAGTGCAAGCAAAGCTCATGTAACTTCACACTGCTATCTCCAGTTCAGTTGAGAAAAAAATATTGTATAAAATCAGGAACTCTTAGATTTTAATATTTCACAGATGATGTCTGGTGGTTTCAGAAAAGCTCAGGCTGGAATTGGAAATTCTTTATTAGGAGACGTTATCTAGATTTGGTTTTCCAGTGTTGGGTAAGCATTGCCATTCCTTTGTTCTTGTTCTCCTTGGTTAACTGCACAGTTGACATTGCATCAGTTTTTACTCTGTGCTGGATATAAAGCTGTACTCTAATGATATAATTGGGAGAAGAATTATATGGAAAAATATACATTTCGTAAAACCCTACCAAAATATTTTTATGCAATACCTTAAGCAACTGTATGTTAATATGTTAAGGTATTCCATCTTTAAGAAAAAAGCTTTAGAAACTGAGCATTGCTGCAAAAGTTGATTGTGTACTGTAATTGTCCAATTTGGCATTGATGTCCAAAATGTCATTTAAAAAAATACGTTGAGTTCAAGGATATCCTACTTTCTGTTTACATGATACTTCACCCAGCTGGATGCAGCTTGTTACCAGGAAGTGAGTTGTTCATTTGTACAATCTGACTTATTTCCGTTTTAAATGTACAGGCCAATTTTCGGTGCTATTGACCCATCATTTCTCAAACATATTTTTCATATTGGTGGTTACTGGAAGCAAATACCGTAAAGGTAGGACACGTATAGGTTTGTCAAGTGAACTAAAGCTACAGTATTTATCTGTTGCATTCAAATCTCTATGCTGCATATTTCTGTTCCCAAATAATCCTGCAATGCGCATTTGACACCTCTGCTCTGTAATGACTTCATTTCTATATAATTAACACAAAGCTGTCCACAGATTGGAAATGAAATCTAAGTATGAGCAACAAGAATTGACCTTGCACTATTTTTGCACATTAAGTAATATACTTACAACAGTACAGGACAGGAATGGGCCCCTTGGCCCACAATGTCTGCTCCAGCTATGATACCCAATCAAACTAATCCAGACATCCCACCTCTCCCAGAAGTTCCAGGAGTCTCCCGCAAATTGATGATGCTACCTCCCTGAAATGAGTTTTTGCAGGGTGGGATGTCTGCTAATCCTATCTGCATGGTCCATATCTTTCCATTCCCTTCATGTGTGCATGTCTGTCTAAATGCCTCTGTCATGTCTGTATTCACCACTTTCCCTATATTGGATGTGTTTGAAAGTAAATCTTTTGACTTGGATATTGCATGAAACTGAAAAACAATATTGAAACATCCAAGTGTGTTTAATGTTGATATGGAAGTCTTGCTTCCTTTGTGATATTGAATTGCCATTATTAACAAATCATGCAGTTGCATTTGCGTTGTCAAATGCTGCTCTATGTGCTGAGTTACAGGAAGAAACAGCCCCAAGGTTCCAACACGGCCCCACCAGCTGCACTGGAATGGATGAGGGGCATGGGTTTAGCTCTTGAAGAGACTGCAGCAACATTAGCAAATAAATTGCTGCAATATGAAACTCAGAAGCCGGAGACATTGTGCAATCTGCAGCAAGGTTTTCTGGAAGATGTGAGGCTTTCTTGATTGAGACAATTAAGCCAAGAAGGAAAAGAAAGCTTATAGGAAGCCAAGAATCCTCCAAGTGAGTGGTTGTCCCCTCCCTTTGGTCCTTTGCTCCCGAGAATCAATTGAGAATGCTGTGTGCTGGCAGTCTGCTGCTCAGCCTCTCAGGGGTACCCTCTTCTTCATCCCCTTGTGCTTCCTCTGGCAAGGCCCTGGTAATGACTGGGGAAAGGCAGAAGACCAAATTGAGCAAATGCATACAATCACCACACCTGACTTGCGGAAACTGCAGAATCTCACCTATTCCCAAGAGGTGACCACACCCAGCCATCAGACAGCATAGAGTTAATCATATCTTTGTTCTGTTGACTTCTGGGACTTCTGTCTGCACCTAACGTGTGGACCTGAGATTCCTAATACTAGTTCAAATGCTTCTTGTCTACGTTTAATTTTATTTGAATACACAACAGGTAACAGGCCCTTCTGACCCAATGAACACACATCACCCAATTACACCAATGTTACCAAATAGCCTAATTACAGACTCACCTTTGGAATGCGGGAGGAAACCAGAGTACCTGGAGGAAACCCACGTGGTCACGGGGGAAATGTATAATCTCCTTATTGACAGTGGCAGAATTGAACCTGGGTCAATGGTGCACTAGGTTACCATGCTTCAAAAGAACATTGAGTGGTCCTGGGCCAGGGATTCCAGAGAGTTTGTAGGAATGTTCCCTTGTGTTCCCAGTGAGCGTGAACATAGAAACATAGAAAATAAGTGCAGGAGTAGGCCATTCGGCACTTCGAGCCTGCACCGCCATTCAGTATGATCATGGCTGATCTTCCAACTCAGAACCCTGTACCTGCCTCCTCTCCATACCCCCTGATCCCTTTAGCCACAAGGGCCATATCTAACTCCCTCTTAAATTATAGCCAATGTACTGGCCTCAACTGTTTCCTGTGGCAGAGAATTCCATAGATTCACCACTCTCTGTGTGAAGAAGCTTTTCCCTCATCTCGGTCCTAAAAGGCTTCCCCTTTATCCGCAAACTGTGACCCAACATTCTGTTCTTTGTTCTGGACTTCCCCAATATCGGGAACAATCTTCCTGTCCAATCCCTTTAGAATTTTATACATTTCAATAAGATCCCCCCTCAATCTTCTAAATTCCAGCGATAATGTGTACCTTTTACATTGTCTGCCTGGTGATGCTGAGCTTGTGCCTTTTGAGCGAGACCTAGTGTGTGTGAACATACTTAAAAGCTCCTCTTGGAATTAGAACAGATCTTGATCAATTGTGAGGCTAGGAGTGCATTCAGGGAAAGAGATTTGAACTGCTCCGCTAAAATCTTCTCAGTGAAAACACACACAAAGTGCTGGAGGTACTAAGCAGGCCAGGCAGCAGAATCTGTTCCCTTCCTTTCGGTCATCATGAAGGGTCTCCGCCTGTATATTTCCCTTCTTTGAATACTTCCTAAATTCAACCTAATGTGCCCATAACTCATTAATCCTAACTGTTTGTCTTTGGAATAAACTGGAGCACCCGGAGGAAACCGGAGCGGTTCCGTGGAGGGCCTACAAACTCCTTACAGGCAGTGGCAGGGAGTAAAACCCGATCTGTGATCACGGTAAAGCAACATGTTAACAATTATACTATCATACCACCCATGCTGCCAGGTCACCTACAAGGGGAAGGACCATTGGCAACCTGTTCTTGAAAACTCAATGACATCCTGAGAATGTACAAAAAGACAAATTTTAGCCTCTGAGTATAAAGTAGTAAATGTGAGTGTTTGTGGTGCATGCACACACTGAAATGCCCTTGCATTGGAATTGGAATTTGGTCAAGTTCTTGCATTATTCTTTAATATTTCGCTTAAGTCTCACTATGACTTATTCACATTGGAAGTCCTTGGAAGTGACAAATTGGGTTTTGCAGGAAAGGACTGTTGCTTCACCGAGAAGGGATGAGTAAAGGACGCAGTTGTTTCTGGCAGGCAACAGTAAGATTAGCTCGTGCTAGCCAGCAGTTCGCCATCTGCCTCAGTCTGTGTTGCTCTGTAGCTGCAGACTGAAGAAAGGAAAGCAAGCCGGTAATACACTCATTTGTTGTGAATTTTTTTTGTTCTTGGTTATCATGGCAAGAGCTTTCAGTTGGCAAAAGGATTCTAGGACGTGTTGCAAGAGCTAAACAATATAAAATTAGAAATTAAAACGAAAAAAAAAATTGAGAAACCTTAGCAGGGAAGTCTGCATCAGTGGAGAGAAAATGCACACAAGGGCCTGTACAGATGATGGAAATGGAGCAACTTGGGTTTAGCAGCATCTATAGGAGGGAAGGTTAGATGTGGAGTAGGTTTAGAGTGATCGACACAACATGGTTCCGTTCATTGTACTGTACGGTTCTATATTCAGGCATTGGTAGTGATACTTTGTGTGCTGGATTTGATATTGGTCTCTTAGGCCTGGAATGCCAAGGATCAGGTCAGTCAAGTTAGTCCCTGTAGTGAGGCTAAGGAGTAGTTTAAAGTATGGAAGTTAATTCAGTTGGAAAAGGGCACACTAGAAGACTGTATGATGGAACTGCTAAAAATTAAGGAATTAAATATAGTCTCCGTCGCTGACTAAACATGTGAAGGGTGGTTGGACTAGGATATAAGATCCTTCGGCAAATATTTGGTTTAATTTTCAGTGTAGATTATTGAAGCATGTAATGAGCCTGTTTAATGCACTCCTT
This sequence comes from Mobula birostris, assembly GCF_030028105.1. NCBI lineage: Eukaryota > Metazoa > Chordata > Chondrichthyes > Myliobatiformes > Myliobatidae > Mobula > Mobula birostris. Next base: position 186,689,868 of record NC_092372.1, read on the forward strand.
CACAAGAGAACTGGATGACCTGTGGGAAGAGGAAATGTTGATCTCTCCTGTGAACGTTATGGGTCAGTTGATCAGTACAGAGGAATTTTGTGATGATCTCAGTTTTTTTTTCTCCCCCTTCTCCCGGGTTTTGCAGTACTTGACAGCTGGTTATGTGGTATATTCCATCTGTGTTTAAGGGCGTGTGGGTTTGATGGATGGCCTACTAAAAAGAGTAATTTCCTCCAGAGGAAGTTTAAAGCGAGGTTCAAATGTAAGGTGAGAATGGAAAAATTATTTTGTTTGAGATGTTACAGATCGGCTACATATTCCTATCAATGATATATCTAAAAAATGTAGGTTAAGTTGTCTAAAAACAGCACCCTCTGATTGCTTTGATGTGCCTGCCTTGCCTCAAAAAGCGATTGTAAAACAAATTAAATATCTGGTAGAGCAGGCTGATAGAAATGGTCATTACCCAACATTCCATGAGTGCCTCAGTACTTCCTTCCACTGGCGTCCGAAATAAACCAGAAACTCGTGAGACGATACTGTATTTGTTTATATGTGTAGGTATTTTTGTGACCTGGATGTCCTGACAAGGTTTGCTTTATTTTCAGTCCATCTTTGCATTGCACTGAGTGTTTTTGCTATGCCATTTCAGAGGGCAGTTAAAAGTCTGATTTTATGAGTCTGGTGATGCTCATGGGCATGTTTGATTAACATAGAACATAGAGCAATACAGGCCCTTCAGCCCACGATATTGTGCCGACCTTTTAACCAACTCAAAGATCAACCTAACTCTTCCCTCCTACATAGCCCCATTTTTCTTTCATCCATTATGATTATTTAAAATATTTCTAACTTGCCTGCCTCTACATTACTCCTGGCAGTGTGTCCCTGACAACCCCCGCCTGTACTTCCCTCCAATCACCTTAAAATTATGCCTCTTTGTATTAGCCATTTCCACCCAAGAAAATGTCTCTCTTCATTTGATCTTTGCCTCATCACTTTGTACACCTCCAGGTCGCTCATCCTCCTTCACTCCAAAGAGAAAGGTCCTTACTTGCTCAACCTATGGTCATAAGGCATAGTCCACAATCCAGGCAGCATCCTGGTAAATCTTGTACCTTCCCTAAAGCTTCCTCATCCTTCCTATAATGAGACGACTGGAAATGAACACAATATTCCAAGTGTGGTCTGACCAATATTTTATAGAGCTGCAACATTACCTTGTGGCTCTTGAGCTCCCCCATCTAATGAAGGCCAATGTAGCATATGTCTTCTTAACCACCATATCAACTCGCATGGCAACTTTGAGGGATCTGTGGAAGATTCCTCTGTTCCTCCTTACTGCACCTCCATAAATCTATTCTGCACCCTCTGAAGCTTCCACATCCTCCTTGTAATGAGATGACCAGAACTGAGCACAATATTCCAAGTGTGACCTCTGGGTTGCTGTCTAGTGTGAACACCATTGTGGTGCCACTCTGTGCTTGTGATGTGATTCCTGCACCAATGGGAATTTAGAGCATTTGATCAATGTCCAGATTGATGCTAACTTGTTAAGCCAACTAGAGTTAGCAATGAGATTTGTTTTGGAATATGTTAGCAAATATAACACTGAGCTGAACTATCTTTCTTTTTAAAGGCATTTTAAACCTAGTATTTGAAATTGCTTTTTGCTGTGGAATAATTTCTTTAACATTTTATGATGCTTGGCAATGTGCTAACAGAAGCCTTAGATGATTGTAATTAGTGTTTTCATTTCTGCTAATTTGCCAGACAATATAACAAGCTGTGTTTTGGATCTGAACGCACCAAGATTTTGATTGACATTTCAACCAATTTATTCAAAGTAGACTGGCTTGGCAAATTCTTGGATGCCATTTCCCTTGTGCTTTTTCTTTTTGCACAACCTAGTTCTTCTGTTCATCTTATAAATTTACAAACCCTGGGAGCTGAGTTTCCAGTGTAACTAGCCCTTTCTCTAATGAGATCTGAATGTGGATGAATTGCCACTGACAGTTCAAATACTTAACTTTTTACATGAACTTTTTAATACAGTTGGGTTTGATTTGGAAGACTTCACAGAACATTGTCCAAGTGGAAAAATTGACTTTGTTGCACCTTTAAGGTGAAATCTGCAAAAACGTAATGAAACCTTGATCTCACATGCCTCCATTTATCTTGCCGGTTCTTGAATGAGAGAACAGGGAAATATGTATTAAATATCAACATACACAATAATTTTTTTATGACTGATATGGCAATTATCCCAGTTTTGACAATCCTTCAGCATTTCTAGTATTGAGCAAGATTAAAAAAAGAAATGAGGAAAATATTTTATCCAGTGTTAACTTGATCCATCTTTGGGTCTAAAGTATTACACATCCATGAGACATGTACATTTAGTTCAGTTGTTTAACTTCTTGCTACTGAGTTTGTATTTAGAAGTAGGAATTCATTGGCTTTCGACCTGATCCAGAAACTGGCCATAAAGACCAATACTTGAGAGAATACTTTATGAATTTATTGTGTTTGCTATTGTTTTGGAGAAGAGGAAAAGACAGGTGATCTGATGTATATTTTGAGTCTCTTACATATTGTCCAAAATTATCCTATTGTGTATGTGAATACACTGGGTATGAACTCTAGTTATAATTCTGCTAAGTTCATTGGGTCTACAATAGTGATTGTCTCAGTAAGTTATAGTTTTTGTTGAGTAGGAAAGCTGAATATTGGTATGTGTAAGTCAATTCTCATTTTTAACAACATGTCGAAGAGTTCAGTCACTCCTCTTAACAAATGTCACTCAGTGTGTGCTGTGTGAATTTCTCTTAAATGAAAATCAAATGAAATTGAAAGATTCATAGAATTTAGGTAAAATGTTTTTCAATTATACAGCTGTAAATCTGAACGATACCTTGATACCACATTCATTATAGTTACTACCAGAGGAGTAAACTCTGGCCCTGGACCATGACTCACACCAGTCAACGCTGAGTCACTGTTTCCCAGACCATCACAAGTCTCATCACTTGAGATCTGCTGTCCAAAGTCTCTCTCCTGATAATGGTCCAACCCAACACTGCTTGCTGCTTTTTCTAATGCAAGAACCACAAACAGAATTGTCCTATTATTGCTTCTGCCTTGTCTTGGTCCACTGAACTTCTCTTCATACCTTCATCATGTCTCCACTTTTGTCCAGTGCCTTCCCACCTACATCCAGGACACCTTGCGCTTCGATATCCTCCACTTCCCCAGCCCACTGTCACCGTCCCAACTTCTCCATGGATGTCCAGTCTTTATACACCTCTGTCCCCCATCAGGAGGATCTCAAGACCTGCTGTTTCCTTCTGGAACTAAGATCCATCCAGCTACTGCCTCCTCCTCCCTGAAACACTCTTGTCCACCAGGCACAATTTATTATTTGCCTAAACAGCCTGTCTTTTGATTCCTCTCAAGTTCCACAATCAGAGGTGTAACCACGATCACTTGTATCGGTCCCAGCAATGCTTGTCTTTTTGTTATCTGTGTTCTAAACCTCAATCTGAGCACAACTCCACTCTTTCTCTGCTGTTTCCCCAACTGTCTTCCTGCATTCATGCAAGACACACCAATTTTAGTACCTTCACTATGAATTTGCATTTTCAAATTCACGTGGACCATTTCCGGCACCTCTCTTCCTTTTCAAGATCTCTCTTAAACGACGGATTCTACTTACGTCCTTGCTTATCAGATTCCATGAGACCACTGGAGCAGAATGAGGTCAGTCTCCTCTTTGTGTCTGCTCTGCCATTTGATGATAGCTGATTTATTTTCCCTTCTCTACCCATTTTCCTGCTTTCTTCCTGTAATCTTTCACATTCTTACTAATCAAGAACCTATCAGCCTCTACCTTAAATATATCCAGTAATTTGACTCTCACAGCCATCCGTGGCAATGAATTCCCCAGATTCGCCAATCTTTGGCTAATTAAATTCCTCGGTGACATCGAAAATCTGCTGCCTCTTGTGTTTTCACTTACCAGCCTTTGATTCCACCTCCACTCTCTCCACTAAAAACTGAAGGACTTCTCTATCTTTGTTTTCACTTGTAATCCACTGGTCTCCATCTTCCAACCCCACCCTTCCTACTTCCTCACCTGGTTCTTTCTGTCCATCAATCACTCCTCCCCTGCTAGCCCCTGCCTCTTACCTCCCCGTCAGCTCTTTCCACTGGCCATTTCCCCTCTACACTGTCGGATCTGAAACACTGGCAATCTCCTTACCTCCACAAACATTGACCAACCCACTGATTCCTCCAGCAATTTGTTTTATAGCTTGCTTAGTAATATATTTTAATACTTTCAGATTGAGATAGCAAGGTATTTGGTTGATTGCGTATGACTATTGATTTTCAAAGAGAAAAACAGTAATTCATTCATCTCGCTTGGCAGGGGAGTTCATAAACAATGTTTAGGTCCATGGAGAAAATCAGTTTGGCATGACAGCATTGCATTTTTACCGAGTTTCATGCTGACAATTTTTTTTGACATTTTCTTGTCAGCTGCCAAAGCTAAAAGAGAAGGTCAGCAGGAACCACAGACGCTCATGCAAGTTGTTGGTATAACTCTATTCCCTAATGAGATTTGTGTTTCTGGGAGGAAGATTTTGCAAAAATTAATTACATCCTAAACTCATGAAACAATTGTTGTTAGACGTACACCTAATTTCTATTGTGAGTTAGATATTGGATGAAATATCTGCAGTACTAATGGCAAACTCAACAACTTCCAGCACCTGCCCAGTTGAACATGGAAACCCAGTAGTCAGCGCATTGATCACTGATTGGGGTTCAGTGTCTGCTGCTTCCTGCAATGAGTTTGTTATGTTCCCCCCATGACTGCATGGAATTGCTTTGGGTTCTCCGGTTTCCTCCCATATTCCAGAGATGCACAATGGGGGGGGGGGGGGGAGGAGGGGTCAGTGAGTTGTGAGCATGCTGTATTGTCACTGGAAGCATAGCAGTGCCTCTGGGCTGCCAAGCATGATCCTCACTGATGTGATTTGCTGGAAATAGCGCATTTCCCTGTTAGTTCAATGTTTCGATGTACATGTGATAAATAAAGCGAATCTCTCCTTTAAAAGAGCATGTCCTGCTGTTCTGTAGAGTGTGTTCTTGCAGTCAGAGAGATAGCATGGAAAGCAGGCCCTGGGTCCACACTAACCACTCACACCAATCCCAGTTTACTCTGATATTCCAACCAAATCTTGCCCTCCACTTCCACCCCCCCACCCAATCTTATATTATCCTACCACCCACACATTCGGGGCAGTCTACCATAGCTATTTTATCTACCAACCTGTATATCTTTGTTATGTTGAAGGAAATCATAGGTCCTGGGAGAAAGCTACAGAGAGAAAACATAAACTCCCCTTAGACAACAGCTGAGGCAACTGTTGTACCTGTGCCGCTACCAACCTAGTTCTTGATCTCAGCCTTGCCATTGGAATCGTTGTGACTAAGAAGCTTTGAGTGATCACTTGTTGGTTCTACAGCAACTTGATTGCAGCAGCATTCTATGAATGTTAGCAATATATACAACTGCAAATGTATGTTTTAAAAATCATTTTCAGGGCAGCAAGTGGTACAGGAGGTAGAGTCCCTGTAACACCATTGGGTCTATCTGGGCTTGTTTCTAATTTTCCAGTGTTATACAAGTAGATTTGCATGTTCACCCTGTAAGTGCACGTGTTTCTCCTTGCATTACAAAGAGCTGCTGATAGATTAGTTGGCTACTTTTGATTACCCTTAGTGCAGCTGGCTGGTAGGAGATTCAAGGTGGGTGAGGGACAGTAGATTCTAGGCCCATAAGTGGGTGAATGGAATTGATGGGAATTACCTGAAAGCTGGCTTCAATAGGCTGAATGTCTCCAAAGTCATAAGGAAATAGGATACAAAAGATAAGCAAGGGGTGCTAAGATTAGAAGGTTCACCATAGTTCAAGTAAAATTAATTTTTTTACATCTGAAGGCAAATGTTCAGCTGAAAAGCCCAACTATAATTAATGGGTCTGCAACAGACCCAGTCTCGGTATAGATATTTCTCCATATTTTCTTTGCTGCAGAACTGCACATGGTCTCCAATGAGTTTCCTATTGGGTGTGAGCTAAACTACAGGGTGAATGGAAAATGGTTCAGTCCCAATGAAGGGTCTTGACCCAAAACATCAGCTCCTCATTTCCCTCCAGAGAGGCTGCCTGACCTGCTGAGCTCCCCTAGAATTTTGTGTGTGTTGTTCTGGATTTCCAGCAAGTGCAGAACCTCTGTCCATTGGTCAGGTGTCAGCACAAGTACACTGCAGCTGGCAGAGGTCACTCGTGTCCTCCCAAGCTGCCTACCTGCCCCACCTGCGACATCTCCCCAACAGCCACCTCAGAAACCACGGAACTGGAGCAGAACAAGGCCTCCACTACCTGAGGAAATGTCCCAGATACAGAAGTAGTTATTAGCTGAGAAAACTTGGATGCAACAATATGTTAATTTTCTTCTGAGGGCAATAGAACATGTTGATTTTAAGTTTAATGTTTTCGATTTAAGGCCAATGTAATGTGCAAGATGAAAAGCTGAATAACAGCACCCTTGTAGCTTGTGTCTAATGATTTATTTTACTGCTGGAATTATTTGGAAAGAAGCACCTGCAAGGATAATAAGAGTTAATTACTGAAAAATGACTTTTAGTACTTTCCCAACAGAATAGCTTTTCTTAATTAATGCAACATTTCATTACATCACCTCACACCGCTTTGTAGCATCTCAGTGAAAAGAATTGTGCTTTCCTGGAAAGTCTTTCATGTTCTGAGAATTCTCCAAACCTTTTTTATTAATTTTTGAAATGAATTATCTTCACTACTCCATATGAAAATGCAACACTTGGCCACAGTTTACAAACAGAAGCAAGATAAACAAGGTAACCTTTTGTGGTACTGATTAATAGATAAGTGCTGTTCAGAGAGCAGGAAAACTCAGCTGATCCAAATGTTAATTGGCATGTCAGATTGGGGCTCAGTTTAATGAGGAGGAGGAAATGAAAGGCAGGGACAGAACGAGATGAAAGAACTGAATTTTGGATAGGATGGCAACCCCTGTAAACAGGACAGTATTGGGGTTTTCATTGCCTTCGATTACCACTGAGTGAACTCTATCCTGGAAGGTGCAACTAATGCCAAATGGATTCAAAATGAGAAGATGGTTTGTTAAAAAGTAAGAAATTAGCTATTTGCACAGAATAAGATACAAAGTATAAACACAGGAGATTCTGGAGATCCTGCAGGTGTTGGAAGTCTTGAGCAAAACACAAAATGCTGGATGATCTCAGCAGGTCGGGCAGCATCTATGGAGGGGAATAAGCAGTCAATATTTTGGGTCAAGCTCCTTCCTTAGGACTGGAAAGGAAGTGAGCAGAAGCTAGAAAAGGAAGTGTGGGGGAGTGAAAAGAGTACCAGGTGCAGGGGAAGAGGGGATGCAGTATGAAGCTGCAAGGTAATATATGGAAAGGGTAGATGGGGGCGGGGCTGCTTTCTTTGAGCACCTTTTCTAACCACCACAAAAAGCATGATTTTCCGGTGTCCACCCATTTCGGTCCAACTTCCTATTACCTTTCTGACTTGTTGGTCCATGGTTTACTCCACTGCCACGATGAGGCCACACTCTGTTAGGAGGAACAACACTTCATATTCAGTCTGGGTAGCTCCAGCCTGATGCCATGAACATCTCTTTCTCAATCTTCCCCCTTCTCTTATTTCCCATTTTCTCCATTCTCAATCCCCTCTCACCCCTTCTCTTCACTTACCTATCACCTCCCTTTGGTACCCCTCCTCTTTCCCTTCTTTCCGTGGTCATCTTCTAACAGAATCCATCTTCAGCCCTTCATCTCTTCAACCTATTACCTCCCAACTTCTCACTTCATTCTCACCTCCCCTCACCCACCTACCTTCCCTACTCACCTGGCTTCTTCATTCATCTACCAACTTGCTACTCGCAGCACCCACACTTTTCCCAGAATCACCAGACTCAAAAACAGTTACCTTCCCCAAGCAGTAAAGCTGATCAAATTCACTCACGAGCTCACCCCTCCATACCCCCAACCACCACTACTTTATCATATTCTGTCAGTCGTCCAAATACTCCTGTGCCTAGTGTCACTTTATGGACAGACAATCAATATCTTGTGTATTTATATTTATTGTTTTTGTGTTATTGTGCTCTTTATCTAATTGTATGTTTTCATTCCTGCTGCATTAGATCCGAAATGACAATCAATTAAATGACATTAAACACTCTTGACTCCTGGCCCAAAACATGGGCTGTTTTTTCCCCTCCATAGATGCTGCCTGGCTTGCTGAGTTCTTTCATTGTGTGTGTGTTGCTAAAGATGCAAAGCATTATTGGTGCTTATTACCTTGTGCAGCCATGCTATTCATTGCCTTTTGTTGTATAAATAATAATCTAACTACATCTTTTGACTACTTCAGAATGTGAGAATAAACTCAGACCGTTTGTTATAATGATGTAGTAGGTCCTCTGCAGCTTATAAATGCTTGATTTATAGTCACCTTGCACACACACACATGCATTTGGGAGACTAGTGGGAAGAATAAGCATGGATTTGATGGCTGCTGCAGCTGTCCTCTTCTGGGTCAGAACTAGGCTTTCCTTCGCCTACTCCTCCCTGCCCCACTTCTGCCCTAAGCTGCTTCAGTCCAGGGCTGGGTGGAGTTGATGAGAGCTCAGCAGGTTCACTCGCTCACTTGGGAAAGTGAGGCCGGCCGGGGGTGGTGGTGGGGGGGGGGGGTATCCTTAGCCCACCTGCTCACTCTCTCGTCACAGCTGCTTCTGAAATTCTCCACCACGTAGAGTTATTTTTTGTTCATTTCCAGCTTGTGAACTGTTCAGGTTACGAGTAGCTCTTGGGAACAGAGCCCTGTCGTAACCTGAGAACTGCCGTGATGCATTATAAAGCCCACACTGCATCAAGCCACTAAAACGATTGTTGTGCCATTGTGCAATGTGTGCAGGAAAGGCCTTTGAGAATGGAAGGCCTTTTCTGGGGTACACAGTGTTGCATAACAGAATTTTGTGGTACTGGGCCCTCAAAAGCTTGCCAATTGTTTGTAACACTTATTGCATCCAGTGGCATGATCTCGGTGGTGCCCCCTCCCCGACCAAACTTTAGCACTCTTGTTTGGGTGGATGCTGCGTGTTGTGGCCCCTGTGTAACGTCAGTACCCCGAAATAACATTCAGTCCACAATGTGCGGTTAAACGATTAAGATTTTATATTTAAGTATGGGGTTAGTAGAGAAACAAAAGAAAAGGAAAACAAATAAAAGGTGCCAATAATCTCATAAACATGTCTAGTGCACAAACGTTGGAGCTCACAGATTTCCTTTCGCCAATCCTCCTTCGCTCGCCGTCGACCCCTGGGCTCCTGCCCCGAGCCCAGGCCTAGCGGGTCTGGCAACTATCTCCTCAAGCCATGTCTTCTCTCTTCATCCTCTTCGCGCCTTCTTCCCCAAGCCTGCACAAACTAACAGCTTTCACACAGACAGAAAGAATAACATCTATCCAAATGAATACAAGTCCCGTTATCACTAATTATAACCCAAACATGCGGGTACAGGGAACATTACCTCATCAGTTAACATTACAGAGAAGCCATTTCATTATTAGCCTTAGCAAGTAACATGAAAGAAGAAACCATTCCATGTTTCTCTGCCAACTGCTTTCTTAAATTGCCTCAACAGACGTTGTACAAGTTCTGGGCTTGTTTTTAAGAACACGTATATGGGAGGTGGGGCTTAAATTTCAGAGATTTTTAAAAAATGAGACACGACTGTTTAGAATTCCAAAAAGGCATTCAGGGTTTCTGCAGGAATTCAAAGTTGAACTGAATAAATATTCAACTTAAACAGGAAAGAAATAGTCTTGTGTTTAAAATATTGGATTGGTTTAGCATATAAAATTGTTGAATTCCTTAACGTAGATTTCAAAAGATAACTTATTTCAACCCAATCAACGCAGTAACAGAAATTTTCAGACTTTTACATTGCATGAAGTTGAGAGCTGAGTAGAGTGCAAGGTCACAACCTTTTGTGAAGAGGTCATGTGGAACTATTAACCTGATCTTTGGTTCTGTGAGGTTTCTACAAGAGGTCAAGAGGTTCCCTGCTGAGACATCAACTTTGCCTGGTAGTTATAGCTGAAGTGAAGACAATTAATTTGTCTTGCATCTAAGTGTAAAAGCTTGTGATATTTTTGAATGTCAAAGGCTTCTACATATTTCCATATATTCATACAATTTTAAAATTTCATATAAAATTGCAACTTGGCTTTTTTATATCACATCTCAAGTAATATTTCTCACTGCTAATTAATATTTCGACCATGCCCTCCATTGTCAAAATGACCCCTCCCCCCCCCCCCCCCCCCCCCCCCGGTGACTGATGCTAACTGGAGGAGAGTATTTCTTGTAATATAATCCATAGCTTCATGACAATTCAGCATGGGTGCATTGCATGGACCCAATTGACAGCCATGAAACCATTGTGATATGTTTGGCAAACAATGGGTGTAATAAGGGATCAGAATTTCAACTTGGTGGTAAAGAAGCTGCCTTTGCTCTTTATCTTGTGTACAGCAGTCCATTGATATTTTGGGTCATGCGATTGATGTCTCCCACTGTCTTGTTTCAACATCATAACATGAGAGAGTTGGTGTAATCTGTGAATATTAAAAGCAACAGTGAGCCTCTAACTAATTGAACTGAAGACTACTCACCAAGGGGTGCAAAGACCATTAGGAGTATAAAGCACTCAATTCAGAATGAAATTAGATGGAATCAGCAGAGAAGGAGAGATGAAGGCAGAAAATTGTTTTTTTTTAAACTGCATCTGCCCTTGAGAACGTGATTATTAATTTGTGAAATTAACTGAAGACATTTTTCTCCAAAGAAAAAGACTTTTTTGCTTCTCTGCACGCGTATTCATTGTGATTATTAAAATCCTTTTCACCGATGCATAAATATATTTATGAATGCATGACTTTTCTGGTCAAATTATTTTCAAATGGATTTAGAAATATATGAGAGTAAAGAGGAGATATTCTTGGCATCTTTCTAAAAGGAGCTGAACTTACAGGAAGTTCGAAGGTTCATTTTATCAAAGTACGTATCTGCAACTCTGAGATTTGTCTCTTCTCCAGATAGCCATAGAATACAGAAAAACATACAAGTAGTTGAAAGAAAGACATCGATTCCCCCATCGCTCCCTCCGCATGGAAAGAAAAATAAAAACTCACAAACCCCAAAGACCCCCAAACCCTCCCTCGCACAAAAACTAACAGATCACCCAAACCCCCAGCCTGTCAACCTAGAACAAGAAAAAAGGGGTGAGAACATGAAAAAAAAAAATAGAACTGAATGAGGCCAATATGAACTACAGTCCAATCCATAAATCTCAGAATTACAATAACATCTCCGAGAGCATTGAACCCAGCAGCCCCTCTCAGGGCAGCAACATGATCCCAGCAGCTCCTCTGAGGGCAGCAACACGATCCCAGCAGCCCCTCTGAGGGCATCAACACGATCCCAGCAGCCCCTCTGAGGGCAGCAACACGATCCCAGCAGCCCCTCCGAGGGCAGCATCTTGAACCCAGCAGCCCCTCTGACAGCAACTCAAACCCTGCGGCCCCCTCCAAGGGCAGCGACTCGAACCGGTTGTATCTGTAGGAGGTGTTACAGCAGAATTTGCATTTCATTGTAACTTTTTTTTAAAAATACAGTGGGCAGTTTGACTAATTAACCTGTTGAGGTCATTTTTTGTACATGAGTGTCAGAATATATCAAGGTGACTTTTCAGCATGATGTATGATATTGATCAGCTGATGTATGATTCTGTCAGATTTCCTGTAGTCAATCTATTTCAGGTGACCAAAGACCAAATCTCTATGGGGGTGTCCACAAAAGGTGGTTAACAAGTGGCCTGAGTTCTTCACAAATAGTCTCTGAAACATTTATCAAGCATTTGTTTCAATTGATATGGCTATCCTTTGTACATTTTGATCGTATCACATCTCCAGATCTGATTGATATTTTGTATATTAAACACAGATTATGAATGTTTCTACATGTTTTATCTTCTGTCTGAGTAGTACTATATGATAGAAATGACAGAACTTTGTTAGTGTTATCTTCCACATGCAGAATGGAATTGTGCTGCAATAGAGAGGACAGCAGCTATTGACTATCATTAATTGTCTTTGAGAATTGGCTTTCATTGTCTCAAAAATAAGCGGTTTACTATTTATCTTTGAGAAAATAGTGAATCATGGAAACTTTTTATCTGAAGGCTTTAAGGGCTCAGTTACTCAGTCTTTCCAGAACAGAGACTGGTAGAATTTGTGGTTTTGGGGGTAGAATTGATATGCCATCTATTCAGGAAAGTGGCACTGAGGTGATAGATCAGTCATGACTTTAGTAAGGTACAGACATGAAGGCCCAAAAAACTTTTATTTGTGATGGTGTTAGTTGGTGGTGTTGAGCCACCGCGAGCTGCTATACTCCTACTGGGAAGTCAATTTCATAGTGCTGCTGGGCAGGTGGTTCTGGAGTTTAGATCCAGCGATATGAAGCACTGCCAATATATTTCCAAGTCAATATGAGATGTGGAGGAGAATCTGCAGGTTGTGGAGTTCTTGACAGTTACATGTTTAGGAAATGTTTGGAGGAGTATGGGCCAAATGCTGACAGACAGGTTTCGCTTATTTAGGCACCTTGGTCTGTTTCCATACCGTAGCACTTTGCCTCTAACTTTCAGAGGGCAGTCCTGTCACAACAAAGCTGAGCATTGAGCCACCCCTTTGTGTGTGTGTGTGTGTCTCAGGAGACCAGCAGAGTGCAAGTGCAAAAAGCTTTATACCACTGACAACAGATTTTGTAATTTCATTTCTAATTCACGATTGGTTCTCCCCATGCGCATTATTAACTGCCCTGAAGGTATGATGGGTAATTTAGAGAATGGCAGAACAGACTTGATGAGCTGAGTGGTGCAGTTCTGCTCCGATGTCTTATTATGTTGAATCCCTTGAATTTATTAAACAATTAGGGTTCCGTTTTTATTGTCAATGAGCTGATACAAACTTCGTCTGAGGGAGAAGCTGTGGAAGAAGGAAGTGTAAATCTCTTCTCTCTTGCACATGTCCACACTCCACTCTCAAGTAAAATTTCTTTGGCCTCTTGTAGGAGTTGACTCTCTCTGGGTTTAGGTTTGGTTGCATATGAATTGGCTCTTCCCATGGACACCGATTAGCCATTGCTGATAAATGATTTTGCCATTGCACAAAGCCTTCTAGCAGGGGAGGTTGAACAGCTGGTAGTTGTGATATATATGCCAGTGACATGGGTAGGAAGAGGGAGGAGGTACTGAAGAGTGAATATATAGGAAGTTAGGAAGAAAGGTGAAAAGCAGGACCTTCTGAGTAGTAATCTCTGGATTGCTGCCTGTGCCACGCACCAGTGAAAGCACGAATAGGATGATTGGGCAGATGAATTTATGGCTGAGGAAGTGGTGCGAGGGGTGGGTCAGGGTTTCAGATTTCTGGATCATTATGCTCTCTTTCGGGGAAGGTATGACCTGTACACAAAGATGGGTTACACTGGAATTCGGTGGACCAATATCCTTGTGGGCAGGTATGCTCAAGCTGTTGGGAAGGGTTTAAGCTAATTTGGCAAAGTGATGGGGATGGAGTTTTACGGCTGGGGCCGGGGGGAGAGCTGGTAGATACAGAGTGTGGTAAGACCATAAGGATAGGCGGATGATAGGGCAAAATTAGTCAGTGGGACGAGTTGCAGTGTAACGGGGGGCCAAAATCGAAAAGGGTGATATACTTGAATGCATGAAGTATACAGAATAAGTTAGATGAACTTGTATCACAGTTAGAGATTGGCAGGTATGACATTGTGGGTATCACTGAGAGATGGCTGAAAGAAGATGATAGTTGGGAGCTTAACATCTGAGGATATACATTGTATCGACAGGGCAGGTAGACAGAGGGGTTGGGCTAGCTCTGTTGGTTAAAAAAAAAACTGAAATTAAACCCTTATGAAGAGGTGACATAGGAGCAGATTACAGAATCCTTGTGGGTAGAGTTAAGAAACTGCAAGACTAAAAACACCCTGATGGGAGCTGTTTCCTGACCTCTGAACAGTAGCCAGGACACAGGCTACAAATTACAACAGGAGCTAGAAAAGTCATATAAAAAGGACAATGTTAGAGTCGTCATGGGGGATTTCAATATGCAGGTAGATTGGGAAAATTGGGTTGGGGCTGGATCCCAAGCGAGGGAATTTGTAGATTATCTATGAGATAGCTTTTTAGAACAGCTTGTGGTTGAGCCTACTAGAGGAAAGGCAATTCTGGACTGGGAAAGGGTCTCGGCTCGAAACGTTGACTGTACCGCTTCCTAGAGATGCTGCCTGGCCTGCTGCGTTCACCAGCAACTTTGATGTGTGTTGTCTGGACTGGGTGTTGTGTAATGAACCAGATCTGATTAGGAAGCTAAAGATAAAGGCATCCTTTGGAGGCACTAATCATGATGAAATTCACCGCAGTTTGGGAGGGGGAGGCTAAAGTCAAATGTTTCAGTATCACAGTCAAGTAAAGGGAATTACAGAAGCATGAGAGATGAGCTGGCCAATGTTGATGGGAAGGGGACACATTGGGATGTTGACAGAGCTGCAATGGCTGTAGTTTCTGGCAGCAATTTGAAAGGTGCAGGATAGATACATCCCAAAGGAGTAGTACTACTTGGCTTACAGCACCTTGGAGGACTTTGTCAAATGGTGCAAGCTGAATCATCAGAAGCTCAGCATTAGTAAGACAAAGGAGATGGTGATGGACTTTAGGAAGATTAAACCTGCACTGCTCCCTATTACTATTGATGGTGAGGACTTACAAGTACCTGGCTGTGCACCTGGATGACAGGCTTGAGTGGAGCACCAACACAGAGGCTGTGTACAAGAAGGGCCTAAGTCACCTCTATTTCTTGAGGAGAGTGAGGTCCTTTGGAGTATGCAGGCCTCTTCTTCACATATTTTACCAGTCTGTTGTTGCCAGTACAATCTTCTATGCGGTGGTGTGCTGGGGCAATGGATAAACCCAGGTGATGCCAACAGGCTCAATAAACTGATTAGAAAGGCTGGACACACTGGAGGCTGTGGTAGAACAAAGGACCCTATAGAAAATACTGGCAATTCTGGACAATATTTCTCACCCTCTGCATGCCACATTGAACAGAGGAGTACTTTTAATAATAGACTAAGACAACTGTGCTGCTCCAAAGAGCGCTATATGAAGTAATTCCTATCCTTGACCATTAGGCTCTATAATGAGTCAACCTATAGCAGGGGAAGTGATGATCCCCTCCTGTTAGACTGTTTGTGGTAACTTATTTTTTATTCTCTCTACTTCTCTTCTAATACAGTACCTATATCTGTGTGCTTGTAATGTTACTGTGACACTAATTTCCTTTGGGATCAATAAAGTATCTATCTTTTATATTATTGGTAAGCTTACTTTCATATTTAATTTTTTCTCTTTTGACTTTTTAATCCCCTAACTTCTCAATCTTCCCAAACTTCTCACTAATTTTTTGCTATATTACTGTAT
This sequence comes from Mobula birostris, assembly GCF_030028105.1. NCBI lineage: Eukaryota > Metazoa > Chordata > Chondrichthyes > Myliobatiformes > Myliobatidae > Mobula > Mobula birostris. The sequence goes on from NC_092372.1 coordinate 186,705,555, forward strand.
ATGCCTTCAGTTTTGCTTTTATGTTGTCTTTAACTTCTCTTGTCTGCCGTGGTTGCACCATCCAACCTCTATAATACTACTACGACTTTGTGATGTATCTATCCTGCACCTTTCAAATTGCTCCCAGAAACTGCAGCCATTGCAGCTGTGTCAACATTTCTGTGAGTGTCCCCGGCCTCCTGTCGTCCCTTTATACACCCGACAATTGGATCAATTTCTGCAGATGACATGACTCAGTGTTGTATCTAAAGTCAGAGGTATACAGGGTAAACAGGAAGGGAGCCAATACAGTCCCCTGCGGGGCCCCAGTGCTGCTTATCGCAGTGTCAGACACACAGCTCTGAAGTTACACAAACAGTGGTCTGCCAGAGGATACAAGAAGTTTTCTTTCATATACGTGTGTGTGTAAAAGAGATGTAACAGTAGAAAATGATGCTAGAGAGATGGTAATGAGAGATAAAGAAGTGGCAGATGTTGCGTCAGTCTTCACTGTGGCAATATGCCAGAAATTCGAGAATATCAGTGGGGTGGGGGGGCAGAAGTGAGTGTAGTTGCTGTTACTGAGGATGCTGAAATATCTGAAGGTAGATAAATCACCTGCACCCAGATGGACTACATCCCAGGGGTCTGAAAGAGGTAGCTGAAGAGATTGTTGAGGCATTAGTCATTATCTTTCAAGAATCACTGGATTCTGCAATTGCTTCTGGTGGACTGGAACACTGCAAATGTCACTCCACTCTATATGAAGGGAGGGAAGCAGGAAAAAGGAAATTATATGCTAGTTAGCCTGACTTCAGGGGTTGGGAAATTGTTGGAGTCCATTATTAAGGATGAGGTTTTGTTTTACTTGGAGGCACATGAAAAAATAGGTCAAAGTCAGCATAGTTTTCTTCAGAGGAAGTTTTGCCTGACAAATCTGTTAGAATTCTTTGAGGAAATAACGGGCAGGATAGACAAAAGCGAGTCAGTGGATGTTGTTTATTTGGATTTTCAGAAGGCCTTTGACAAGGGCCCACAAATGAGGCTGCCTCACAAGTTAAGAGTTCATGGTATTACAGGAAAGATCCTAGCATAGATAGAAGATTGGCTGAGGCAAAGAGTGGGAATAAGGCGAGCCTTTCCGATTGGCTGTCAGTGACTAGTGGTGTTCCACAGGGTTAGTGTGGGGAACGATTTCTTTTCATGTTTCTGCCAGTGATTTGGATGACAGAATCGATGGCTTTGTGACCAAGTTTGCCAACGATACGAAGATAGGTGGAGGAGCAGGTAGTGCTGAGGAAGCAGGAAGTCTGCAGAAGGACTTGTACAGATTAGGAGAATGGGCAAAGAAGTGGGAGATGGAATATAGTACAAATTGGTAGAAGTAATAAAGTTGTAGACTATTTTCTAAACAGGGACGGGTCAAGATCCGAAGGTGCATAGTGACTTGAGAGTTGTCATGCAGGATTCCCTAAAAGTTAACTTGTAGGTTGAATCAGTGATAATGAAGGCAAATACATTGTAAGTATTCATTTTGTGAGGACTAGAATATAAAAGGAAGGATGTGATGCTGAGGCTTTATAAGGCACTGGTCAAGCTGCACTTGGAGTATTGTGAGCAGTTTTGGGCCCCTTGTCTAAGAAAAGATGATCATCTCCAATGCCAGCACCAGAGGAAGTTTACAAGAATGATCCCAGGAATGAAAGATTAATGTTTGAGGAGCGGCCTGTACTCACTGGAGTTTTGAAGGTTGGAGAGGGATCTCATTGAAACCTATTAAATAATGAAAGGCCTTGATGTAAAGAAGATGTTTCTGATTGTGGGGTAGTCGAGGACCAGAGGGTACAGTTTCAGACTAGAGGGGCATCCATTTAGAATAAAGATGAGGAAGAATTTCTTTAGACATGATGGTAAGTCTGTGGAATTTATTGCCACGGATGGTTGTGGAGGCCAAGTCATTGGGTATATTTAAAGTGGAGGTCGGTAGATTCTTGATTAGTAAGGGTGTTGAAGGTTACAGGTAGAAGGCAGTAGAATGGGGTGGAGAGGGATAATAAATCAGCTATGATGGAATGGCGGAACAGACTCGGAGCTGAGTGGTGTAGTTCTGCTCCGATGTCTTATTAGGTTGAATCCCTTGAATTTAATAAACAATTAGGGTTCTGTTTTTATTGTCAATGAGCTGATACAAACTTCGTCTGAGGGAGAAGCTGTGGAAGCTATAGAAACATTGTGGAGTATCCGTAAACACTGATCAGCTCAAAGCACTTTTTTTTCCACAGCATATTATGGAAGACATTTCATGACTGCAATTTTAATTCTATGGTCCAGTGTTTCCCAACCTTCGAGAATGAAAGCTGCACTTGTTTGCACTTGGTAAAATATATGGCTTTTCCCCACCATTAACATCCTATAACATAATCTGCTTTTTTGTGGAGCTGAGGATTGCCAACAACTTTTGAGGCCAGGACAGTGAAGGAGCGGGGTTTATTTCCACTCTGATATTGAGTGTACATGTTTAAATGTCTTAAACTTAAGCCAAGACTCCCTCACTTCTGGCACATTATACTGTAGCAACCTATAATGCAAAGACTTTTTAACTATGTTTTTCCGTTGTCTGAAGGGGTTTAGCTCTCAATAAAATTTCAGTGTTTCAAAATGCATTTATACAGTATACAACCCTGATATTCGGCCTCCTGCAGGCAGCCAGGAAACAAAGAAACACCATGGAACCCGCTTAAAGATAGCATCAAACATCTAATGTGTGAGAAAAGAACAAAGCACACAAACAGCAAAAAGTGAGAAAATAACACAGGATATTAAACACTATCAATCAATAATCAATCACTATTTTGAGTGGTGGATCTCCTCTCCAAACCTAAGAGGAGTTCCAACTAATGAAACACGTTAAACACAATTATTTCAATTGATCTGGAGCACATTTATTTTGAAGTGCAATTTTAAGAGAATACAATTCTACAAAGGGTTTCCAAGCTTGTGCAATTCTTACGAATTAGAAACACTTACCAGTGAGTTGCAGACAAACAGGTTATCTGTCATAGAAAAGAAGCTCTGGGAAGGGATGCTTCTCAGTTGAGGCTGAGGGAAGAGCTCTGTCTTCATCTTTGTAACTCCTCCCAACTCATACTGCCTTCTAATATTTGTCTTTATTTTGCCAGACATCTTGTGCCAGCCTCATCTGCAATGTGATCAGGTCAGATGGCAGGAGCCAATGTTGACAATGTTGTTTCTTCTAATTAGCTTGCAGTCTTAGTTAAGTCAACAATAGCCTACCTGAACCTCTTTCTCAAGAGAGTAAGTTTTTCAAAAGAGTTAGCATCTCGACCTTCGACAGTTTCTTCTGCTACGCTAAAAAGCTGAGTTTCGTTTTTTTAAAAAAAATCTTCCAGATACTTGATAGTGAATATCCATCACACAACTTACTTTAACCATGTTTGTGAACTTCCTAACTTAATTACTTCAATTCTGTTAAAGCCCTGTGTATATATTGTAAGCTGTAATGTAGCGTGATGAGTCACACACCTCGTGAAAGAACAACTGATATAGTCCATTGAACAGGCATAAATATAAATGTTCCCATCAGAGGTTTGCGATTAGAAGAAACAGTTATTTTGGGTTCGTTACCTTTGACCTGCAGGAACCACTGTTTCAATCTATGCTGTAAAAGGAATTAATTTTTTCTGATTATGTATACAATTATAAATCTGTAGATGTTGAATAACATAACACTCAAGAATGTCCTGTTTCAGATTCTTTTGCACCACGTTCTGAGTCAGCGGTCTGATAACAGTGGTCAGGCCATCTGGTCCACGCAGTGATGTCATTGGAGAGGTCCAGCTTGGAAATGAGCCTGCTGGTCCACCCAGTCTGCACTGACCATCAACCATCCAGTATCCTGCTATTGCTATTTTATTCTCCCAATGTTCTGGTCAACTTGCCTGGGCTCTGCCACTCATGGACACATGCTCAGAGTACAGTTAGCCTGCCAACCTGCTTGTTCTTAGCAAGTGGGAAGAAATCAGGCCACCCAGATAGAAACTCTACATAAATGCGCCTGGGGTCAGGATTGAACCCTGGTCTTGGGTGTTGCCACATAGTTCCTCCATCAGCTGCACCATTGTGCCATCATGTCTGTATGTTCTGTTTCAACAGAGCATAGGGATCAATGATTGCCTTGATGGGCCAGATGGTTGCCTTTACTGGCTGTGATTCTCCTGGGCTCTCATGTGGTCCAGAGAGGTTTAAATGCAGCACAGGGTCGGGATTTGACAAGTGAAAAATATTCAATTAATTTACAGCATCAGTCCATATAGGAAATTAAACTCTTAAATAAACAGTGATTATATGTAGTTAGATAAACATCCCAGCTGTTAAGCAGTTGATATACGTATTCTTTTGGGAGGATGGTTAAATTGAATGCTAATACTATTCTTGTGCTCCTTTGTAGCAGTATGCAGATACAAGCTGGTTTCCCTCATAAACTCTCCAACTTTTCCTATGCTACATCGACGATTGCATTGGTGCTGATTTCTGCACTCGTACTGGGCTCATCAACTTCATCAACTTTGCCTCCAACTTCCACCCTGCCCTCAAATTTACCTGATCCATTTTCACCACCTTCCTCCCTTTTCTTGATCTGTCTCCATCTCTGGAGACAGTCTATATCCTGATTTTTTTTTTATAAACCCAGCTACCTGGCCTATACCTCTTTCCAGCCTCTCACTTGTTAAAATGCCATCCCCTTCTCTCAGTTCCTCTGTCTCTGCCGCATCTGCTCTCAGATGAGGTTTTCCATTCCAGAACTAATGAGATGTCCTTGTTCAAAGAAAGGGATTTTCCTTCTCCCACCATCAAAGCTGCCCTCACCATATCTCTTTCATTTCATGCACGCCTACCCTCACCACGTCCTACCACCACCCCACCAGGGATGAGGTTCCTCTTGTCCTCACCTACCACCCCACCAGCCTCCACATCCAGCACGTCATTCTTTGTAACTTCCATCATTCCCAATGGGATGCCACCACCAAGCACACCTTTCCCTCCCCTCCCCTCCCCAACCACTTTCCACAGGGATCACTCCCTACATGACTCCCTTGCCTATTCGTCCCTCCCCACTAGTCCCCACTGATCTCTCTCCAGGTACTTATCCTTGCAATAAGAACAAGTGCCATACCTGTCCCTACACCTCCTCCCTCACTACCACTCAGGGCTCAACAGTCCTTCCAGATGAGGTGACACTTCACCTGTGAGTCTGTTGGGGTCATATACTGTGTCCGGTGCTCCCGGTGTGGCCTTCTGTATATCAATAAGATGCAAAGTAGATTGGGAGATCGCTTTGCCGAGCACCTATGCTCCGTCCGCCAGAAAAAGCTGGATTTCCTGGTGGTCACCCATTTCAAATCCACTTCCTATTCCCAATCTGACATGTCAGTCCATGGCCTGCTCTACTGCTGCGGTGAAGCTGCACTCGGAGGAGAACATCTTGTATTCCATCTGGGTAGTCTCCAATCTGATGGCATGAACATTGATTTCTGCAACTTTCAGTAATTGCCCTGCCTTTCACCACTTCCATTACTGTTTACCTCTCTCACCTTATCTCATTACCAACCCATCTTCCCTCCACCCCCCGGTGCTCCTTTCCCTCCCTTTCTTTCATGGTCTTTTACCCTCCTATCAGATCCCCCTTTATCCAGCTCCTTGTCTCTCCTTTATCTTTCACCTGTCTACGTTCCAGCTCTTTACTTCACCCCTCCCTCTCCTGGTTTCACCTATCACCTACCACCTTGTATTTCTTCCTCCCCTCCCTAACACCTTCTTGCTCTAACTTATCTTTTTTCCAGTCCTGGGTCAAGGTTGAAGGTTCTCAGCCTGAACTATTGACTGTACTCTTTTCCACAGAGGCTGCCTGCCCAGCTGGGTTCCTCCAGCATTTTGTGTGTGTTGCTTGGATTTCCAGCCTCTGCAGGTTTTCTCATCTTCCCTCACAAAGGACGTGCAAGCCAAAATGCAACATTCTCTCGCAAGAATCTCCAACAGAATTTAAGTACCAGTGGGGATCATTGGCAAGACCTTTGTTTCACCAACTTTGTTTTTAAAAATTATGTCAGGATTTCTTCGTGCAATAAAAGACTGCTTAATATTCTTTTTGAGCAAAGCAATAAGTTGACTCTTTGTGAGTTTTGGGGTGGCTACATAGCTCTTTCCATGCAGAACAATGTTGATAGTTGTTGAGTTTTGAGTTGTGCAAAGATCAAGTTCATAGTTTTGTATACATTTCCTTTTTTTGGTAATTGATTTTTTTTATTGGAGTTCATCAGACAAAACTTTCCACAGGATGTATTTCAGATACTGTACATATATATCATATAGTCATATTTGTCACAAATTTCCACGTACTTATCTGAGGTATACAGTTATAGAAAGGAGAGGAAAGAAAGAATAATCAAAAGAAGAAAACTATGTACAAAGTAGGGAGCGATCTTTTTTTTTAACAACATTGACTTGTGAGAATAAAATCAGGCCTATGAGGTGTTATGTAGCTAAACCATTTTTCCCAGTATGAATCAAATTGTTCCAACTTACGATTAACAGAAGCTGTTACCTTCTCCATTTTGTAAATGTCCATTGTAATTTCTATCCATACATTTAAAGTTGGGCTCTCCTGTGATAACCATTTCCTGGTAAGGGTCTTTTTACCAGCCACCAGCTTGCCAATAATAAATATTCATTAAATATTTATCTCTTTTCAACCATTCTTGAGGTATTCTATAGGCATCCGTTAGTCTCATGAGACCATGGATTTGCGCCTTGGAAGGTTTCCAGGGCACAGGCCTGGGCAAAGTTGTATGGAAGACCAGCAGTTGCCCATGCTGCAAGTCTCCCCTCTCCACACCACCAATGTTGTCCAAGGGAAGGACATTATGACCCATACGGCTTGGCACTGGTGTCATCGCAGAGCAATGTGTGGTAAAGTGCCTTGCTCAAGGACACACACGCTGCCTCAGCCAAGGCTCGAACTAACGACCTTTGAATCACTAGACGAACGCCTTAACCACTTGGCCACACACCAACACAGGTATATACCCAAAATATATGATCTTACTTTCTAAGGATATATTTTGTTTACATTTCTAATATGCTATTTCAACTAGAATAGCTTAGAAACATAGAGAATGCACCCACTGACAGGTTAAAAAAACTGGGATGGGAAACTGATTCAATAGTAACATTTAAAAAAAAAATTAGATATGAACAATCAGCGTTCAAGTAAAGTTTGTCATTGAGTCATGGACAGGTAGCAAGCAGCTTGGTCGGAGTGTAGGCATTCTGAGAGAGTGGCCAGTAGTCAGTAATGTTTTGGGAAAGGATTTAGTGATCTGCGAGCTGAAAATAAATTTGAAGAGAAAATGCTACACTGTTGCAGGGAATCAAATGAGAAGATTTGTTCCTGAGCTTCCCCAGGCATGGTGGGGTGAATGGCTTCTGTCTGTGTGCATCATTTTGATTCTGTGAATACTGGTTTGCTCTAAGGCTGTCTTTAGCAGGATTTTAATTTGAAAGGGTTTTAATTGCAATAAATCATTGCTCTAGCTGCTTGGTTTAAGTTCTGTCTTGAGATTTTGACTCCATGTGAAATGTAAATTATTCACTTAGTTTTGTGGGGTTCAAATCTACAAAAAGTGTTTCATCCTGAAAAGTCCATTGCTTTTCATGTTCAGTGGTTAATATATGTAATATTTAAAAGGAAATGTATATGCATGTGTGTTCAGTTTGTAAATGAAGCTATTTTAACCTTGATGCTTTAATCTGATGATGCAGCATTTGGCTCATTGAAAAAGAATAAGGGGGATATACTTAATACCTCAAATGATTTCCAGCTGGACATATCACAATGTAAGGTAATTGTCAATCCTAGTCATGCCATTTAAAGCATAAACACACATGTGTATTAAAGAAAATATTAGTGGTTCAAGATCTAAAGTTCCCTGCTAAAGTGTTTTATTCTATGAACAAGGAGGTGCATAGGAAATGAGGACAAGTCGTGCGTCCATTTTACGTTACATTCTATGCTTCCTTTGAGCTTTAGGATTGTGACCAGTAGTCACATGACCGTAGCTTCACTACCTCTCAGCAGCAGTGAAAACCTGAGGAATTATTCAGTTTTGGTCATTGGTAGGAACTCATGAGATTGTCCTTGCAATGGACGAGAGATAGGTCAGTTCTTTGTGTCAGGACATTGCAGGGAAAAAAAAGATGTTTTTGGAAGCTTTTTATCTGTTTTCAAAACGATGAAGAAACTGGTAATTGTGAAATGGCTTGTTTTGGTGAAAGGTTTAAATTCCAGAAATAAGATGATATTTAAGAATACTACATTATGCAAGGGCTTTCGATGTGGAATGAATTAATCGAAAATTAAAACAGAAATAGATGGTATGAGTCATTCAAAACAGGAACCTGCAGATGCAGGTTTTTGGAAATATGAATAGAAATAGCTGAAAATGCTCAGCAAAATAGTGGCATCTATGAAGGGAGCAACAGTTCAAGTTTCAAGTCAGTGACCTTTCATGAAAACTCAGTTCATTAAAGTATAAGCAGTTTCATGGCCAGATGAAATGGGGAAGTATCAAGGGAATTTCTTAAGTTTGAAAATCGGGGTAATTTATTTGTAATTAGTAGTGTCCTTAATTCCCTGAAGATTTATTTTTAGTAATATAACATTAGAAAAGAGTGGGAATGGGCCATTTTCCTGTGGGACCATAGTGTTTCATTCATAAGACCATAGCAACTCTGTTGTGTTTTGTAACTCCAAAACATAGAGCTGGGAGATGCCTGTCTTAGTTTCCTTTCTATTTTAGCAAGGCTTGCAAGCATACGATATCGTGGCACAATGATGTACTTTTACATATAACCCTCAATGAATTATTTCACCAAAAAATGTTTAATCAAACAATATTTTACAATATTACTCAAATATTACTGAAATATTAAATGCTATAAACTCCAACTCAATATAGAATGCAACTTAAACAAAACCTCTCCCCCTCCCCCATGTGTATAATGCAACCATTATATACATATCCACAGCATAGCAAATTTTTAATTTACCTATTCAGGCCTAAAGGTTTAATTACACTGTGGATTTCTTATTCTTGTGGGATAACATTTTTCTTGACTGGGGTGTGGGGAGGGTGTCACTCTGCTTGGTAGGTGAGACCTATGGCTGTGAAACAATCTCAGGTTCTGGGGCCTCCTCCGTGGTGACTGTAGGAGTTGACTGGTACTGTAGGAAGTGGTTCTAACAGCTCTGGACACCTGGCATCCTGAACAGTGCATGGCAAGCTGTTTGATCTGCTGAGCTATCCTAGGCCACAAGACACAGCTTTGAGCCTAGATGATTAGCATGTTGCTCTTCCAGCACTCTAGCTCTCAGCCTGGATGTTACAACAACCCTCAATCTCCACATAGGTCAGCCTCTGCCAAGGACAAGTTCATCCTGGCACAGGTAAAAATGTGGGAACTGGAATTTCTATTGCATATTCCAGCCATTTTGAAACCAAAAGTCTTTTCACACTGTTTTGAGATTTTCTTCCTTGTAATCCTAACCGGTAACACTGAGCGCCCGGGCAGCCTTGCAGAACATGGTCCATGGCTTTTTGCCAGAGTGCAGGTGCAGATGCTACTCCAAAAATAAGTGTATTATAGTGATAAAGCCTTTGTGAGTGTTCATGTTGAAGAAACCCTTTGGACTCTTCTTTTACTTCCATTTGTAGGTATGGCCACTTTGCTGAAGTGTTTTCCTCCAGAAAGGTTTGCAGAGATATCCTCTATCCTGGGCAGAGGGTATGGATCTACTTTCAGTATTGAGTTGGTGGCACCTTAAAATCACCACAGATTCTGACAAAATCCATTCTTCTTGGCTACTGGAGGCGTTGCCACGGGCTTCACTCATTCTTGGAAAGGATTCCATGCGATCTAGCACACTGGCTACTTTATCACGAATGGTATAAGGATCCAGGCGGGTTTTGTAAAACTTGGATTTAGCTTTCTCATTTAACACTATTTTACCCTTGATATGTTTTGTTTTGAAATACCATCCTTGAGCATTGCTGTGGCATTATCTAGTACTTCAATAAATTCATTTTCAGTTGACTCTATTGAAGGGATGTGGCATATCCAATCAAGTTGGTGGATGGATCTCAATCAAGTTGCAGTTGTCTCAGCCATTCACATCGACACAATGCTGGCCCTCCCTTTTTAACCATATCCAAGCCTAATATGGCTTGTTGGTTGTTGTATTTCACTGATAAGAATGTCATTCCTCACAGGACTTACCTTCTTCCAGTACAACTTCTTAGGTTTCAGTTCAGTATCTTCAGTTTATTTTTGTGGAAGGACTGAAACAGTTGAGCCAGTGTCCAATTCAGTTTTAAATTAATTTGCTGTTCACTCCTGATGTGAGCCATATTTTCCGTCTGTTGTTAGTTTTCACATTGTCAATCTCAAGGTTACTCAGTCCCATGTCACTCTCATCATTATCAGATTTTTCATCAACGGCGTGTAGTTTAGTGCTCTTTTAGAAGCTGCATCTTGACATTTTACCTGCTTGGCACAGTTTTTATAAGTGTATTACTTTGTTACATTTTCTGCAAGTTTTGCCTATAACCGTGCATTTGTTTGGATCATGTGAGCCCCTGCCACAACGGTGACACAATTTGTTCAGCCAGGTAGGCCTTTGTCTAGAGCGGGGTCCCCCAGCCTGAGGTCCATGGACCCTTGTTTTATGGTATTGTTCCATGGCACAAAAACAGTTGGGAACTCGTGGTCTAGACACTGCCATTTTATTCAATCTCACTTTCATTCCTAACAACAACTCAATTCTGTCTCTGTCTGCTGTTTCCATAGATACAGCAATTTCAACTGGTCTTTTAAATGTAAGTTGTGCTTCAGTTAGGAGCTGTTTTTGAATGTTTTCCTAAAAGATTCCACAATCTAAACAAACTCCCAGTACATCATTAAGCCCATCACTGAGCTGGTAATGGTTGGGCAATTTTTTCAATACAGTCACGTAAGCTAAAATGGACTCTTCTTTCTTTTGATTCTGCTTATGAAACCTAAAGTGTTCTGCAGTCAACAATGGATTTCGTTCTAAATGTTCCTGCATTACTTTCACAATATCGGTGAAGCTATTTTGTGGTGTAGGTAATTTAAAAACGCAAACACGGGGAAATCTGCAGATGCTGGAATTTCAAGCAACACACACAACAGTTGCTGGTTGTGGTAAACCATGTGTATATATGTTGTAACTCGGTTACCTGTCTGGACACACCCCTCTGCTGACTGCCCCTGTGGCTCCTCCCACAGAGTCCTGTATAAAGGTGATCGCCTTGCCCCTCCCCCTCAGTCCGGGGGCAGACACTCACTGTGGAGGTCGTATTGTACAGCGAATAAAAGCCTTTCAGTATTTTACCAAACCTCAGTCTTTTGGAGTAATTGAAGGTGCTTCAATTTTATTCGCTGTACGTTTTAAAACATGGAACAGGCCCTGAGACCAGAAAAATTAGATCTCAATCCGCAAACACCTGAAGCTGGAAACGCTTTCGAACTCTGGCCGGCCTGCTTCGAAGCGTATCTAGAGAAGATTAAAGCGACCGACCCCGTAGCGAAGCACAGAGTTCTACTCTCCAGGGTCAGTCCACGGGTTTATTCGCTGATCAGAGACCAGCCGAACTACGACGGCGCGATGAACGCACTCAAAAGACAATGCCTGCGGCCGATAAACAGCGTCTATGCTTGGCATCGCTTAGCGACATGGCAACAACGCCCCGGGGAATCGAGTGCTGAGTTTGTCCGGGCCCTACGGACGCTCGTGCGAGCCTGCAATTGCCAGGAGCTGACGGCGGCGCAGCATGCAGAACTCCTAGTGAGAGACGCCTTCGTCACGGGGACCAGGTCAGTGTACGTGCGCCAGCGGCTGCTGGAAAAAGCCGATCTTACCCTAAATTCGGCGATGGAGCTGGCTGATACGTTGGAGGCCGCTCTGCATAACTCTGAGGCTCTCCAGGCACGCGATCCCCCGATGGCCTCGTGGGTGCCGCAGACCCCGCAACCTGCCGGCGAATCGACCTCGGCTGCCGCCAGTCATGAGTCCGCGAAGTGCTACTTCTGCGGACTGGAGAAGCACCCCCGGAAACGCTGCCCGGCCCGACAAGCTACCTGCTCCAGCTGCGGAAAGAAGGGCCACTTCGCCAAGGTCTGTAAGTCAAAACCGCGAGCGGGATCGAGCAGCGCTGCGTGCGAGACGTGGTGGTCGCCATCTTCCCTGCACACTGCCACCACGTGCGAGACATGGGGGCCGCCATCTTCCCTGCACACTGCCACCACGTGCGAGACGTGGGGGTCGCCATCTTGCCTGCCGCCATCTTCCCTGCACGCCACCACCACGTGCGAGACATGGGGGCGGCCATCTTCGTCGGCGCCACCTTCCACCGCCTACGACCAACGGGTGCTCACGGGGCACCCCACCACGCCAGACCAAGACAGTGACCCCACCCTGGCTTCTGTGACCCTCGACCAAAGCGCTCCCCACCAGCTCGCAAGGTCAATGATGGACATCCTGGTGGAGGGGCACAGGACAAGCTGCCTGTTTGACACAGGCAGCACGGAGAGTTTTATCCACCCGGCCACGGTGCAGCATTGTGGACTCACGATACGGCCGGTAAGTCGGAGGGTCACCATGGCCTCCAGGTCGCATACAACAGACATCCGGGGGGTTTGTGTAGCGACACTAGTGGTGCAGGGCACAGAATATCGGGACTTTATGTTACTGGTCTTGCCTCAACTGTGTGCCCATGTGCTGTTGGGGTTGGACTTCCAGAGCCACCTGAAAAGCGTGATAATGAAGTATGATGGGCCCCTCCCACCAATTACTGTCATAAATCCCCTGTTTTGTAGAGATATGTCACGTACCCCGCTACTGACCACATACACACACCGACCGGCGCATCCCACCCAACATCATGCCAACTGTCACACTACTGACACCACTTGTGGCCTCTCCACCCTCAGGATCCCTCCCCCACCGCTGATCGCCAACCTGACCTCCGACTGTAAACCTGTGGCAACTAAAAGCAGGAGGTACAGCGCAGGGGACAGAGCCTTCATTAAGTCGGAGGTGCAGTGGCTGCTCAGGGAGAGGGTCACTGAGGCAAGCACAAGTCCTTGGAGGGCGCAGGTCGTGGTTGTTCGGAATGGGGAGAAGAATAGGATGGTCGTGGACTATAGCCAGACCATCAATAGGTTCACGCAGCTCGACGCGTACCCTCTACCCCGCATCACGGATATGGTCAATCAGATAGCACAGTACAAGGTGTACTCGACCATAGACCTAAAATTCGCTTACCATCAGCTCCCCATCCACCGGGAGGACCGCCCTTACACTGCCTTCGAGGCGGACGGCAGGCTTTATCAATTCCTGCGCGTCCCCTTTGGTGTCACGAATGGTGTATCTGTCTGCCAGAGGGCAATGGACCGGATGGTGGACCAGTGCCAACTGAAGGCCACATTCCCATATCTGGATAACATCACCATCTGCGGTCATGACCAGCAGGATCACGACAACAACCTCCAAAAATTTCTCCAAGCGGCCAAATCTTTCAACCTCACCTATAACAAGGACAAGTGCGTATTTGGGACCACCCGACTTGCTATCCTTGGGTGTGTCGTGGAGAATGGAGTTATTGGCCCTGACCCCGACTGTATGCGCCCCTTGTTGGAACTCCCTCTTCCCGATACCCTCAGAGCTCTCAAAAGGTGCCTGGGCTTCTTTTCATATTACGCCCAATGGGTCTCTAACTATGCAGACATGGCCCACCCCCTGGTCAAGTCCACCATAATCCCCCTCTCTGCCGAGGCCCACGCGGCCTTCAACCGCATAAAAGGGGACATTGCCAAAGCAGCAATGCATGCGGTGGATGAGGCCATTCCCTTCCAAGTAGAGAGTGGTGCCTCCGACTTTGCGCTGGCTGCTACCCTCAATCAGGCAGGAAGACCAGTGGCGTTCTTCTCCCGTACCCTTCAAGGCCCTGAAATTCGGCACTCTGCGGTAGAGAAAGAGGCCCAGGCCATAGTGGAAGCAAGAAGGCACTGGAGGCACTATCTTGCCGGCAAAAGGTTCACCCTGCTAACTGACCAGCGCTCAGTAGCATTCATGTTTAATAATCAGCAGCGGAGCAAAATCAAAAATGATAAAATTCTGAGGTGGAGAATCGAACTCTCCGCCTACAACTATGACATCATGTACAGGCCTGGGAAGCTCAACGAGCCCTCCGATGCCCTATCCCGGGGAACATACACCAGCGCGCAGATCGACCAGCTATACGCCCTACATGTAGACCTTTGCCACCTGGGAGTCACCCGGCTTTTCCACTTCGTGAAAGCCCGGAACCTGACTTACTCCCTTGAGGAGATCAGGATGATGACCAGGGACTGCCAAGTCTGTGCAGAGTGCAAACCGCACTTCTACCGACCCGAAAAGACACCACTCATCAAGGCCACCCGCCCCTTTGAGCGACTGAGTGTTGACTTTAAGGGCCCCCTTCCCTCCACCGACCGCAATGTGTACTTTCTTAACGTAATTGACGAGTACTCGTGGTTCCCCTTCGCCATCCCCTGCCCCGACACCATTACCACGTCAGTTATAAAAGCCCTGCGCAAGCTCTTCACTCTTCGGATACCCATGCTATATCCACAGTGACAGAGGGTCCTCGTTTATGAGTGACGAGCTGTGCCAATATCTACTGGCTAGGGGAATTGCAACCAGTAGGACCACGAGCTATAAACCCCAGGGGAATGGACAGGTAGAGAAGGAGAATGGCACAGTGTGGAAAGCCACACTCTTAGCCCTCAGGTCAAAGGGACTGCCGGTCTCCCGCTGGCAGGAGGTCCTTCCCGAGGCACTCCACTCCATCCGCTCCCTGTTATGCACAGCCACCAATGCCACCCCTCATGAGCGGCTCTTTTCTTTTCCCAAAAAATCGACCACTGGAACCACCCTACCATCTTGGCTGACATCCCCGGGGCCAGTGCTGCTCTGGAAACATGCGAGGAGCAATAAATGCTCCCCGATAGTCGAGAGGTTTCACTTACTTTATGCGAACCCCCAGTATGCCTACGTGGTTTTACCTGATGGGCAGGAGGACACGGTCTCCATCCGCGACCTGGCGCCCGCAGGAGCTCCAGGCCCCTACCCTGAACACTCCGTGGTAACTATTAACCCCGTACCCACCAATGTATGTACCTATGAGACACCGTGCACCCCAAACCCTATACAGACACCACACGACACTCCCATACCGGGCGCGACGCACACGCACGAGGGATTACCAACGCCTAACGTGCTGGCACCTGAAGTCAGGCTGGAGCCAGCACAACCGCCATCGCCGGTGCTACGTAGGTCACAGCGACGGACTCAACTGCCTGATAGACTTAACCTGTAAATATACTTCTTGTAAATATTGTCAGTCACTTCACCCCGCGGGACTCTTTTTAAAAAAAGGAGGGGTGAATGTGTTAAACCATGTATATATGTTGTAACTCGGTTACCTGTCTGGACACACCCCTCTGCTGACTGCCCCTGTGGCTCCTCCCACAGAGTCCTGTATAAAGGTGTTCGCCTTGCCCCTCCCCCTCAGTCCGGGGGGCAGACACTCACTGTGGAGGTCGTATTGTACAGCGAATAAAAGCCTTTCAGTATTTTACCAAACCTTAGTCTTTTGGAGTAATTGAAGGTGCTTCACTGGTGAACGCAGCAGGCCAGGCAGCATCTCTAGGAAGAGGTACAGTTGACATTTCGGGCTGAGACCCTTTGTCAGAACTAACTAAAAGAAGAGCTAGTAAGAGATTTAAAAGTGGGCGGGAGAGGGGGAGATCCAAAATGATCTCCCCCTCCCCTTCCCCCTCCCATTTTCAAATCTCTTACTAGCTCTTCTTTTGCCTGGCCTGCTGCGTTCACCAGCAACTTTTATGTGTGCTGCTTGGGGTGTAGGTGGTTGGATTGGTTGGAGTAGTTAAACTTAAAGAAGCAAAATGAATGCCTTTAACCCCAATGCACTCAGCAAAACTGATACTTATTTCTCATTGGCTAGTCTATTCAGAATACAGCTCTTTTCACTCATACCATAAATGGGTATCTGGTGTGCAATTGAACATGTCTATTCTGATGTAGCCAGCATTTTTTATTTATGAATATCACTGAAATATTACACATACAATAGATTCCTCTACCTTAACTTGTTTCTTCACAGCTCATATATTCCTGATTCCTTTCATATCTAAAAATTCATGAGTCTCTGTTTTGAATGTGCTTGTTATCTGAGTATAGCTGCTTATGATTCAAATTAAACATACTTGCAACCGGTTTAAGTGAAGAAAGGTTTCTACATTGCTATTCCAGGATTCAAGAATCTCATTCCCAGTCCCAAGTGATGGAAGCTTCCTCCACTATATATCTTGTTTTTAAAATTTAAAAAATATGTATTAAAATATGTACAGTCTTTCATTTTGTGTGTTGCTCCGTAATTCATTTACCATCTAAGCTCAAGAGAATGTAGACCTAAAATATTTAATCGCTTCCCGCACAGAATTTGACTCATCCCAAGGGACTTTGTTGCACTTCCTTCGAAATGAGAATTTTTGCCTAGAATTTCACTCTCTCTTGGGAGTGCTGAACTTCTAGTGTAGCACTTGGGTCCTTGTCCTAAGCCACTTATATAGTGCATTACAGGTTGTTGGCTTGGATTGACTTTTCAAATGTTCCTGTTGAACTCGTGGCGCAATTTGAGATTGGTTGGTATGACATTGTGAGCATCCTGAGTCATGACTGAAAGAAGGCCATAGTTGGGAGCTTAACGTCAAAGGATAGACTTTGTATTGAAAGGGCAGGCAGGAAGGTATAGGCGGTGGTGTGGATCTGTTGATAAGAGATGGAATTACATCTTTATAAAGATGTGTCATAGGGTCAGAGAATGTTGAATCTTTGTGGGTGGAGTTAAGAAACTGCAAGGGTTAAAAAATCATTATGGGAATCATATAAAGGCCTCCAAGTAGTAGCCAAGATGTGGAGTTGAGATTGCACAGGGAGCTGCAAAGGTCATGCAACAAGGGTAACGTCACTATTGTAGTAGGGGTCTTCAATATGCAAGGAGATAGAGAAAATCAGGTTGGTGTCAGAATACAAGAGTGGGTATTTGTTGAATGCGTATGAGATGGCTTTTTAGAGCAGCTTGTGCTTGACCCTCCTCGGGGAAGGGTTATCTTAGATTGGGTGTTGTGTAATAACCCAGATCTTATTAGAGAGCTTAATGTAAAGAGACCCTAAGAAAGCAGTGATCATAATGTGATTGGATTCATATTGCAATTTGACAGGGAGAGCATAAGTGACATGTATTACTATCACAATGGATTAAGGGAATTACAGAAGCATGAGAGGGGCTTGCCCAGGTGGATTGGAGAAGGATACTGGTGGGGATGACGGCAGAGCAGAGGTGGCTGAGGGGTCTGGGATAGATATGTCCCACAGAAGAAATGCTTCTCAAATGTCAGGGCCTGGCAACCGTGGCTGGCAAAGGAAGTTCAGGACTGCATAAATACCAAGGAAAGGACATACAATGTAGCAGAAGTATGTGGAAAGTTGGATGATTAGGAAACTTTTAAAATCCATCAAAAGGCAAATAAAAAAGATATGAGAAGAGAAAAGATGAAATATGAGGGCAAACTAGCCAATGATAGAAAGCAGGATACCAAAAGATTTTTCAATTATATAAAGAATAAAAGGGAGGTGAGAGTTGATATTGGACCACTGGAAAATGATGCTGGTGAGGTAGTAATGGGGGAAAAGAAATCGCAGATGAACTTGATGAGTATTTTGCATTAGTCGGAAGACACTTCAGTGCGCCAGAGGCCCTTGAGTGTTGGAGCAGGAGTGAGTGCCGATGCTATTACAGAGGAAAAAGTGCTAGGTAAACTCAAAGTTCTTAAGGTGAATAAGTCACCTGGGTCAGGTGGACTACAGCCCAGAGTCCTGAGAGAGGTTGCTGAAGAGATAACGGATGCAATGGTCATAATCTTTCAAAAATCATTTGATTCTGGCATGGTTCCAGGGGATTGGAAGATTGCAAATGTCACTTCACTCTTTAAGAAGGGAGGAAGGCAAAAGGAAGGAAATTATAGACCAGTTAGCCTAACCTCAGTGGTTGGGAAAGTGTTGGAGTCTATTATTAAGGATGAGATATCAAGGTACTTGGAGACTAATGATAAAATAAGTCAAATGCAGCGTGGTCTCTGTAAAGGAAAATCTTGCCTGACAAATCTGTTAGAGTTCTTTGATGAAGTAACAAGCAGGGTGGACAAAGGGGAGGCAGTGGATGTCACTTACTTGGATTTTCAGAAGGCATTTGATAAGGTGCCACACATGAGGCTCGTTAACAAGGCAAGATCCTGTAGCATTCCAGGAAAGAAATTGGCTTGGATAGAGGAATGGTGAACAGGCAGGAAGCAGCGAGTGGGAATAAAAGGGCCTTTTCTGGTTGGCTGCCAGTAACTAGTGGTGTCCTCAGGAGTCAGTATTGGGATCGCTACTTTTCACATTGTTGTCAATGAATTGGATAGTGGAATTGATGGCTTTGTGGCAAAGTTTGCAGATGATATGAAGATAGGTGGAGGGGTAGTTAGTGCTGAGGAAGCAATGCAATTACAGCAGAACTCAGATAAATTGGAAGAATGGGCAAAAAAGTGGCAAATGGAATACAGTGATGGAAAATGTATGATAATGCCTTTTGGTAAAAGGAACAATGGTGCAGACTATTATCTAAATGTGGGGAAGGTTCAAACGTCAGAGGTGCAGAGGGACTTAGGAGTCCTCATGTAAGACTTCCAGAAGTTTAATTCACAGGTTGAGTCTGTGGTAAAGAAGGCAACTGCAATGTTGGCATTTATTTCAAAGGGAATAAAATATCAAAGCAAGGAGATAATGCCAAGGCTTTATAAGACACTAGTCAGGCGGCACTTGGATTATTGTCAACAGTTTTGGGCCCCATTCCTCAGCAAGGATGTGTCATTGGAGAGATTCCAGAGGAGGTTCATGAGGATGATTCCAAGAGGGAAGGGCTTAACATATGAGAAGCATTTGTCAGCTTTGGGCCTGTACTCACCTGGAATTTAGAAGAATGCGGGGAATTTTATTGAAACCTACCGAATGTTGAAAGCACTAGATAGGGTGGATGTGGAGAGAATGTTTCCTTGGTGGGGGTATCTAGAGCTAGAGGATTCAGCCTCAAAAGTTGAGGGGTGACCTTTTAGAAAAGAGATAAGGAGGAATTTTTTTTTAACCACAGAGTAGTGTTTCTGTCGAATGCTCTGCCACAAACTGTGGTGGGTATATTTAAACTGGAAGTTGATAGTTTCCTGATTGGTTAGGGCATCAAAGGATATAGCAAGAAGGCAGGTGTATGGGGTTGAGTGGAATCCAGGATCAGCCACTTTGGAATGGCGGAGCAGTCTCGATGGGCTGAATGGCCTAATTCTGCTCCTATGTCTTATGGACATTTTGCAGGTTTCTGCATTTGCAAATTAAAAAAAAATGCATTCTACCTTTTCAAACAGACTAGAAAATTTCACATTTTTCCACATGTTGCAGCAGTTACATTTTTGTCTGATCACTTTACCTTGCCCTTTGTTAACCACCTTGGTTCCTCTTCACTGCTATATTCCTGTAGTTTTGCCTTAGTCCCAAACTTTGATATGCTACATGCATTCTTGTTATCTGAATCAGCAAATAGACTTCAAGAGCAAAATGCTTTTGATGCTGGTGTTTTTGTCAGAGTATAAATTGGCAAATACTGAAGCCCATCCATCACAAGTGACCCTCCCTATTTCAGATCTGTGAACTAGCTCCCAATCACGCAAATACATTAACCCTTGCTTTCATATAATATCTTGCATAGCATTAAAATAAGGCTGTATGAAGGTCATTCATTGGTTTTTCCCTTTCACCTGCAAATTCAACTCCAATGGTCGAAGAATTTTGAAATGTAAATTTCCTTTAAATGAATTATGCTGCCCAATCACATCTTAATTTTTAGTAGCTGTTATTAGGCCCTTACCCTACAGCCTGAACATGACTTCACAATTTCCTGCTTCATACTTCATATATCAGCTAGTCAAGTTAATTGGGCCATTGGTTAAATTGGGACAGCTGTTTGTTTGGGACAACTCAACAAAATTTGAATCAAAAAAATAGCTGGGATTCCCTTTGTTTATTTGGGACAGCTGTTTGTTTGGGACAACTCAACAAAATTTGAATCAAAAAAATAGCTGGGATTCCCTTTGTTTATTTGGGACACTGTGCTGTTTAATTGGGCTAGGAGACTGTTGCCAAACAGTTCCTAACTCATGTCAGTCATTTGCACTTGCAAGGCCATTAGACAATACACCATGTGTAGACTGCTCAGTTTTGTCGTGGGTGGTTGCTGAGAAATAAACAGTAAGACAAATTGGAACGGTTATACTCACTGTAGTTTCAAGCATTCAGGCTTAAAAATGCCAGAAATGGCAGCGAGTAAAAATGAAATGATTTTACTGGTTCAACAAGTTAGGAATTATGAAGGTGTCAACAATCATTTTGAATGCTACAATGAAAATGAAGGTTAGAAGAATGCAATTGCCTAAAGCAGTTGATGAATGCAGTTGATTATTTGCACTAGGTGTCTGTGCTTATTTTGTTCATTGATAGTCAATCAAAACAATATGGCAACACACATCAAAGTTGCTGGTGAACGCAGCAGGCCAAGCAGCATCTCTAGGAAGAGGTACAGTCGATGTTTCAGGCTGAGACCCCTCGTCAGGACTAACTGAAGGAAGAGCTAGTAAGAGATTTGAGAGGGAGAGGGGGAGATCCAAAATGATGGGAGAAGACAGGAGTGGGAGGGATGGAGCCAAGAGCTGTTCCATGATCCTCTCATATCTCTTTTGCCAGTCACCTGTCCAGCTCTTGGCTCCATCCCTCCCCCTCCTGTCTTCTCCTATCATTTTGGATCTCCCCCTCCCCCTCCCACTTTCAAATCTCTTACTAGCTCTTCCTTCAGTTAGTCCTGACGAAGGCTCTCGACCTGAAACGTCGACTGTACCTCTTCCTAGAGATGCTGCCTGGCCTGCTGCGTTCACCAGCAACTTTGTGTGTTGCTTGAATTTCCAGCATCTGCAGAATTCCTCGTGTTTGCAAAAACAATGTGGCAGATAACTATCGATATCGATCCATCGATAGCTATTAGAAGCTAAAAAAGAGTTTTATAGTACTGTAGAGGTGTTGGTAGTATTCTATTTTGTTCCATATTTCATTTAAATACTTAAATTATCACTCAGTTCATCTTTTTAATACCTTTTGACTATTTCCATGAAACTTCAGCTAATAACGGCAGCTACTTAATTGGGCCAAAATATACTGGTCCCAAGCTGTCCCAATTAACTGGAATCCACTGTATTTAGTCGGTGTTCTCCGCCTCCATTCGTAGCCTTAGATTTGCCCCCTTTCAATTTGTTGAGCGCATTCTGAAATTTAAGTGATCATGCAAGATTAAAATTGACTATCTCTGTGTCCACCTCTTTTATCCCTCCGATGTCAGAGATGTGTTACAGTTTACTCCTACTGCTCATTATTTAACTTAAATGGGGAAACTTTAAAAGGTTTCAGAGCTTCAGGATGGAAAATTCTATTGCTGACACGTTCCTTACAATTGGCTAATGACTTTGGATTTCCAAGGTCAGAGCTGGAGTTTTTGATGTCCTGGTTTTATTGTCAAACAACACTGAAGTTTATGGGCCACTAACTAGAAATGCTATCCATTGATAACACCAACTGGGCCTATTTCTATCTGCTGAATATGATTGTCTGATGCACCTTGCAATGTGGGGATTAAAATAAGTTGATATGTTATCTTTTGAACAAGGGCAGAACTGGGTTTGTTTCCTGGGAAGTGTTGCTGCTCTGGAACACCACCTAGAGGTATTCTTCAGTATGGGTAGAAGATTGTTCATGTTTCCACATTGTATAGAATAGGATTATTCTTCGATGAATAATATTGTGGGGTTCACTGGATAAGTTTCACTGTCATTGCATTGATGATCGCTCATTGCTATCAGCTAACGTGTCTCTGTGTGAGGTCCTATCCCCCTCACTGCTCTTCCTCTACGTTCGAGGAGCTGTCAGAGGGTATGCATGTTACCGTAGTTCTGTAATTTATAGATTGGACTGGACTCTCTTCGGTTTTATGTCTGTTATGTTCTGTGATTTCACCCATTCTTGTTGTCTTCTGAGCAAATCCATTTTGGTTTGATCTGCAAGTTCTTTTTGGATAAACTAGCAGTTCGCCCAATTTGTATTACTGCATGGGGGGATGGGGGGAATGGGTTGATGCTCTTGTTTTCTGAGCAATTTAGTTTGGTGTGATCTGTAAATTTATTTTTGTGCCGAGTGAGGGGAGTGGTGTGGTTTGAAATCCTCGTAGTTCACCCAATTTGTTTTTCTGCATGGGGTGGGGGATGTAATTTGGGGTGGGGGACATAATTTGGGGTGATTTGTAACTGCTTTTTTGTGGGGGTGGGGTGGATGTTTTTCTGTGCACTCTCATGGTTTTTAACTTGTGGCTATCTGAAGAAGATGAATCTCAGAGCTGAACCTTTGAACATTTAACAGTGGGTTAAATTTTCAAATTTTCTGGTTTTGTTTAACTTGGCTGATGCTATAAGCCCAGTGAATACATTATTTGAATTATTTTCATTGTTCCTCCTTTAGCAATTGTATGGTAGAATTTATTGATAAGTTGATGTACGTACACATAAAACCTGGATGCTGCCCTCCAAGCCACACACCATTCCGACTTTGAAGTGTACAGTTTTCCCCCGCCATCCGAAGGTAGAGTGTACCTATGAAACAGTTTGTAAGCCGGAATGTCGTAAGGTGATAAAGCAATTACCATTTATTTATATGGGAAAAATTTGTGAGCGTTCGCAGACCCAAAAAACAGAAGCGACGCAATCGGCAAACGCCTCTGATCTGGGCCGACATTTACGTGCCAGGTGGCACCTAATTAATTTACTTGTTTATTTCAGCTTTCTTGTTAAAGATGTGTTGGGTGCATCCCGGCTACCGCTGCATTCTACGCGGCAATGCGGCCAGGGGTTTGGGGTGGTAGGACACTGGGGTGTCATCTCATCGTCGTCTGTTTCCATCAGGGCAGGCAGGTCATCTTCTTCTATGTCTGCCTGCCTCGATGTCGAAGGTCGAGGTTTGTCGTCTGCTGTGGAAGGCTTGAAAAATGACAGTATGCTTGACTGCTTAGCCTCGTGCATTTTTCTATCATACAGTTCTTTGTAAGCACTCAAACCGTCCTGCAAATATGCCCAAGCTACATACCCTTTCAAGATTAAAGTCGTACTTTTCTGCAATCATTTCAGCGAAAATCTCATGCAGTTGCTTCACGTTCAGTTCCTGGGCGACCTCACGTTCGGTCCGTTCGCTACTGCATTCGGTTTCGATTGTTATCCTTTCCTCTTCCAATTGCATCAGCTCTTCATCTATGAGTTTTTGGTCATGGGATGCCAAAACCTCTTCAATATCATCTTTGTCAACTTCCACAAGCCAAACTCACTTTGTCCTTACTTCGTTCACCACGATCTAAACGCTTAATTATGTCTAGCTTTACACCAAATGTAGCACCCTGATGAGCTCTTTGAGGCTTTTCTGATACCTTAGAACTCATCTTGCTAACGGCTGCTCGCAGGCACGTGTTTAAGCAGTGCTGGCTAGAATGCAGTTCGGAATCTGGGAGAGGAGCTTGGCTGCTTGGGGCGTGCGCTGCCTTTTTTTCGTAACAGTGAAAACACCTTCTGTTAGCAGAAACAGGTAACTAATGTAGGTCTTTCGTAACAGTGAGTTTTCGTAAAGCGAACTTTCGAAAAGCAGGGGACACCTGTATCACTGTTCCTTCACCATGACTGGGTCAAAATCTGAAACATTCTCTGTAACAGGATTGTGGTGCAACAACACTTGAAAGACTGCAGTAGTTGAGGAAGTCAGCCCATTGCCACTTTCTCAAAAGCAACTTGGGATGAGTAATTACATTCTGGCTCAACCTGTGAAGCCTGCATCCCTTTAATGAGTTGAAAGTAATTGTGAGGTTGGAAGAAAAACAATTAATATCTCTCCACCATTGATATTTTAACTCTCCACATTTGAACAGTCCCTGCTTCTTGAAGTATTTTCAGATCATAAAGTTTAAACCATTTAAACCCTTCTTCATTTAATCATCTGAAAATATTAATGAGAAACATATCCTACTTTTTCGCTAATTTATAATTTTTCTTTATCCAGACATACCAATAGTGTAATGCATTAATGATGACACTAACATGTGACAGTTTGTTTACAGTTCCTGATGGTTAGTTTACAGTTACTCTTCTATAGGTTTGCTAAGTATGCCTGCAGAAAAAGACTGATATACCCACATTTTATCAAACAGCTGTAAAAGGTGCAGAAGTGGAAGTAAATTATTTAGCAAATTAACAATCACCATTTGTTTTATCTAATTATTGCAATTAACCATTCAGCACTTGGGAGAATGAGAAATCTAATTTGTTAGGTCATGTCAAATGAAACTGATGGAACTTTTAAAGAGGATAACACCTCACATTGTTAGTTACATGGAGTCCCAGAGGCATAATAAAATCCTTTCATGTGAGATAGTTAATAAGGATGAAATTGTGGAATTTGAGGGAATTTATTGCCTTTGTGAGGAAATAGGATGCAATGGCAGGAAATTAAGAATGGGGATAAAAGGCAAGATCTATGCTAGGGACCATACTTTAAGTAACTGAGCTGATGGAATAGACCAAAAGACAGCAGAGTAAAATTAGGCCATTCAGCCCATCAAGTCTGCTCTGCCAGTCTATCATGGCTGATTCTGGATCCCACTCAACCCTATACATCTGCCTGCTTGCCACATCCTTTGATCCCCTGACTGATCAGGAAAATATCAACTTCCACCTTAAGTACACCCACAGTCTTGGCAGAGCATGCCACAGATTCACTACACTGTGGCTAAAAAAATTCTTCCTTACCTCTGTTCTAAAAGGTCACCCATCAACATTGAGGCTGTGCCCTATAGTTCTGAATACCCATACCATAGGAAACATCCTCTCCACATCCAGCCCATCTAGTCCTTTCAACATTTGGTAGGTTTCAATGAGATTCCCTGCATTCTCCTATATCCTGGTGAGTACAGGCCCAAAGCTGTCAAATGCTCCTCACATGTTAACCCCTTCAATGTGGAATTGTTCTTCTCTAAACTCTCTCCAACGACAGCACATACTTTCTGAGATGTGGGACCCAAAACTGTTGACAATACTGCAAGTGTGACCTGACTAATGTCTAGGAGATAAAGGCTCAGCATTATCTCCTTGCTTTTGTATTCTATTCCCCTTGAAATAAATGCCAACATTACATTTGCCTTCTTCACCACATACTCAACCAGTAAATTAAACTTCTGGGAGTCTTACACAAGGACTCCTAAGTCCCTCTACACCCCTGATGTTTGAACCTTCTCCCCACTTAGATAATAGTCTGCACTATTGTTCCTTTTACCAAAATGCATGATCATACATTTTGCAACACTGTATTCTGTCTGCCAATTTTTTGCCCATTCTTCTAATTTGTCTGTCCTGCTGTGCAATCACATTTCTTCCTCAGTGCTACTTGCCCCTCTACCTATCTTTGTATCACCTGCAAACTTTGCCACAAAGCCATCAATTCCATTACCCAAATCATTGACAAACAATATGAAAAGTAGCGGTCCCAATACTGACCTCCGAGGAACATCACTAGTCACTAGCAGTCGACCAGAAAAGGCCTCCTTTATTCACACTCCCTGCCTCCTGCATGTCAACCATTCTTCTATCCATGCCTGTATCTTTCCTGGAATGCTACAGGATTTTACCTTGTTAACGAGCCTCGTGTGGCACCTTATCAAATGTCTTCTAAAAACCAAGTAAATGACATCCACTGCCTCTCCTTTGTCCACCCTGCTTGTTACTTCCTCAAAGAACTCTAACAGATTTGTCAGGCAAGGTTTTCCATGACAGAAACCATGCTGGCTTTGACTTATTTTATCATTACTCATCCTTAGTAATAGACTCCAATACTTTCCCAACCACTGAGGTTAGGGTAACTGGCCTATAATTTCCTTTCTTTTGTCTTCCTCACTTCTTAAAAGAGTGGAGTGACATTTGCAGTCTTCCATTTCCCTGGAACCATGCCAGAAGTAAGTAATTCTTGAAAGATTATGACCAATGCATCTGTTATCTCTTCAGCAGCCTCTTTCAGGACTCTGGGATGTAGTCTATCTGGTCTGGGTGACTTATCCACCTCAAGACCTTTCAGTTTGCCAAGCACTTTTTCCTTTGTAAAAGCAATGGCACTCACTCCTGCTCACTGACGCCCAAACTTCTGGCACACTGGTAGTGTCTTCCACAGTGATGATTGATGCAAAATGCCCATTAAGTTCATCTGCTATTTCTTTGTCCCCCATTACTACCTCACCAACATCATTTTCCAGTGGTCCCATATCAATTCTCACCTCCCTTTTACTCTTTATGTAACTGAAAAATCTTTAAGTATCCTGCTTTATATTATTGGCTGGTCTGCCCTCATATTTCATCTTTTTTCTTCTTATAACTTGCTTAGTTATCTTTTGTTGGATTTTAAACGCTTCCCAATCGTCCATCTTCCCACTCACTTTTCCTACCTTACATGTCCTTTCTTTGGCTTTTATACGGTCCTTAACTTCCCTTGTCAGGCACAGTTGCCTAGCCCTGCCATTTGAGGAGAACAACTTCTGTGGGACATATCTATCCTGCGCCTTGTGAACTATTCCCAGAAACTTCAGCCGCCTCTGCTCTGCTGTTAACCCCACCAGTATCTTCCTCCAATTCAGCTGGGCAGCTCCTCTTTAATGGTTCTGTAATTCCCTTTATTCCATTGTGATACTGATACATGTGAGTTATGCTTCTCCCTCTCAAATTGCAGTATGAATTCAATCATATTGTGATCACTGGCTGCTAAGGGTTCCTATACATTAAGCTCCCTAATAAAATCTGGGTTATTACACAGCACCTAATCTTGATAGCCTTTCCTTGAGTAGGCTCAAGCACAATCTGCTCTAAAAAGCCCTCTTGTAGGGTTTCAACAAATTCCCTCTCTTGTAATCTGACACTAACCTGATTTACCCAATTCCCTTGCATATTCCCTCTCCTATTATAACTGTGACATTACTCTTACTACATGCCTTTTCTGGCTCCCTTTTCAATCTCAACCCCACATCTTGGCTACTGTTTGGAGGCCTGTATATGATTTCCATAATGTGTTTTTTTTCCACCCTTGCAATTTCTTAACTCCACCCACAAAGATGTGGCATTCTCTGACCCTATGTCACCTCTTTCTGAAGATGTAATGGTGTGTTTTACCAACAGAGCCACGCCACTGCCTTTGCCTTCCTGCCTGTCCTTTCAATACAAAATATAACTTTGACGCTAAGCTCCAAACTATGGCCTTCTTTCAGCCACGACTCTGTGATCCCACAATGTCATACCGACCAATCTCCAATTGCACCACGAGTTTATCTACCTTATTCCGAATGCTACACACATTTAAGTACAGCATCTTCAGTCCTGCATTCTTCATCCTCTTGCATTCTGCTTCTGTGGAACAATTTAACTCCTTGCGCTATCTGCATTTATACCCAATCATTGGGTTGTCCTTCCTTACATTCATGTTACATCCTACTTGTAAACCTACTGGCTCATTCTCAGCTCTATTATGCTGGTTCCCATCACTCTGACAATATTAGTTTAGACCGCTCCCAACAGCACCAGTACACCTGCCCACCAGACTATTGGTTCCCCTTGGACTGAAGTACAACCTGCCCCTTTTGTGCAGCTTGCACCTGCCCCAGAAAAGGTCCCAATTATCCAGAAAGCAAAAGCAAGTTTACCAAAGCTGCAAAGCTGAGTGCTATTGGAAACAGTGTGGATGGAAGCATTAAATAGAAGGGATGTGTTAAATACTTGAATGAATGCAACTCTGGCAAGTGAATTTCACAGCAATGAAGGATGTCCCAAAATACTTTCTTTTTGCACTTCTCTGTGGCACTTTTAACAACCTTGGTCATTCCTTAAACACTTTAAATACAACAAAGTAATTTTGAAATGCATTTATTGCTATTAGAGTAGTGGCAAGATTCCACAAACAGGAATGTGATAATCTGTTCTTAGTAATATTGATAGGTGTTGGCCAGAAAACCTGCAATAACTTCTCTACATCTTGGCCTTGAAGTGAAGTGGATGCCTTGTTTAATACTGTAAGTGTAAGACAGAATATCCAGCAGCAGAGTGCTTCTTCGCCAGGAACCTCATGGACTTGGCAGCATACTCACAGCGGGTTTCTTTTCCCCCAAGCCTTGTTGCACCATACAGCTGGTGGTGGATCAATAATTAAAGGTGTGATAGCATTCAAGGAGCAATTATTGCCCATGTACCAATCTTATTAATGATAATCATGTTACATCCTTTTTTAAAAAACAGAAAAGCAACAGTACATCAAAATAATTGTCTGGTCACTTTGTCTTTTACTTTGACAATTAGCCCTTGAAATGTTGGACCAACATACAGCCTTCCCTGTCCTCCAAAGTAGATGCAGTTATCCCAGAGCTTGTTACTGGATTCCAGTGTGTTACTTATGCACCCTCTGTAACTGTTTCTCTCATAGAAGCTTCTTTTTGTGGTGGTCTTGATATGGTGACAGTTTAACTGATGTGGGACATCCTTCTCTTTTGAAACTTATATGATCTGAGGTGTTTGATCTCCCCTGCCTTCTGCATACCTGGTGTCTGTGTCACCTGTTAGTGAATATAGGTCTTCGGCACCTCAGTGGCAGCCATGAACCTGACTTTTGGCTGGCCATCTTCTGTTGTCCTCCTATACCTTTTGCTCTTTTATTTCTAGCAGCCTTTCCCTAGTAGGATTCTAATGTGTCTACACATCTCTGGCAGGGTACCTCATTGCTTCTTGGGTTGGGGAATGGAAAAGGCTTGGATGCTCCAGTAGGGGTCTGACTACAAGGATTTAATACCTTCAACAGATCCTTGACCACCTTCAGTGTTTTCTAAATTTCCATCGTTGTAGAGAGGGAGGTGATGTTGTCCGATGATCAAACTGTTAATCAGTAGACAACCTCACAAGTTACCTCTATGAGCAATGGCTTATTATCTGTAATCTCTGCTTCATGGCTGCCATATCTGGCAAACCATCCTTCAAGCTGGCAGGTGATTTATAAGTCTTTCCCACAGAAATCTGTAAAACTCTCTGCTGATACGCTTTGTTATTTTGGTGAATTAGATCTGACTGGCCTGTTGTTCAGGGATTCTTGATTAGGATAAAGCAGTTCCTTGCTTGTTTCTTTCTAGAAGTCAAAAGGTCCTGCATTTTTGCAAATCTCCAATTTCTCCATTCATTTCTGGCTGCTGATGACTTTCACTCAGTGAAAATGATCATTCACTCACTGGATATGCAGAACTTTATCATGTTCTCTCATAGATAGCAAATGATTCTTCCTGCACATCTGTGCATGAGGTTACTTGAGTGCTTAGTTGTCTGTTACAAAGAGAAATGGTCTGAGAAAATGTTCAATGTCACAATGTCTTTTTCTATCTCGACTAATACACTTACTGTGGGCTATATCATGTCATCTTGTCTGGCTGTCTCTTCCATCTCTTATATTAGTCGATGACAACTGGAGTGAGTCTTGCCAGGTTGACTGCACCAAGCACATTGTCCTTCACATTCCTTGTGTCCACAAGATGAGATTGGTCAAATGTAGCAGCTGATGGCATATTCTGACCTCAAGGATACCAAACCTTTGTATTCTCCATCTGTGTCATCACAATCACTACCTGCAACCTCTTATTTAACAGCATTGATCTAGAATGGTTCATGATATCTGTACATATACAGGCTCAGATTAGTGGGTTGAAATTCCACGGAGTAAACAGGACATCATGGGCCTGTATTCACTGGGATTCAGAAGGATGAAGGGTAACCTCATTAGAACCTATCGAATGGTGAAAGGCCTTGATAGAGTGGATGTGGAGTGGATGTTTCTTATGGTGGGAGAGTCTAAGACCAGAGGTCACAGACTTAAAATAGAGGGGCATCCTTTTAGAATGGAGATGAGGAGTTTCTTTAGCCGGGGAATGGTGAATTTGTGGAATTTATTGCCACAGGCAGCTGTGGAGGCCAAGTCTTTCTATATATTTGAGGCAGAGGCTGATAGATTCTTGATTGGTTAGGGCATGATATAGGGAGAAAGCAGGAGACTGTGGCTGAGAGGAAAAATTGGATCAGCTATGATGAGCAGACTCGATGGGCCAAATGGCCTAATTCTGCTCCTATATCTTGTGGTCTTAATATGTACACTTATAAGGATCAACTTTATTTACCATATATATTTACATGTTTTGGGAAATTGCTGTGGATTGTTGGCATTACAACAATAAGCACAACACTTACACAACCGAATAAAGGTTGTGGTGCAATCTGACGTGTGCAGGAGGAAATAATAAGCTGATGAGAATTACTGAAGGTTATTATTGTCTCCTCAGATGGCTTCACAGCCTTGTCCAACTAAAATCCCCTTTCCCCTCTCCTTTGTTCAGCTGACTGATTGTTGCACACATTTCAGTCAAGCAGACTATGAACTTGTTCAGATGGTTGATAAACCCCAGAGGATGTACATGGGGGAAAAAGTCATACCAGAAAATTGCATAGCACAAATTGGTTCTTATTGCTCAATAGCACACTATAATTTTTAGTATTTGATATTAACAATAGCAAACTATTAAAAATGCACATAACTAAAATATTCTAACATGGGCAATACACACAAAATGCTGGAGGAACTCAGCAGGCCAGGCAGCATCTGTGGAAAAGAGTACAGTCGACATTTCAGGCTGAGATCCTTCAGCAGGACGTTTTATTTTAATGTGGGGCTACTCTGAGTACCCAGAGTTCATGTTGGTTTATTTGCAGGTGAGAAAGCCATTAAGGCGTATCGCTATCAAGTTCAACCATACACATGAATACAGCCAAACAAAGCAGTATTCCTCCAGGGCCAAGGTCCAAAACGTAATACCAACAATCACACACAGCACAAAGCACATACAGCATATGTAATTACAATAACCGTTAAACATGCAGTCTCACATAAAGCCTAGGTTCCTGAGTGTCATGGCCTGTAGATTGATGGTGCATGGATATGTTGTCCTGGACTCGTGTTTCTACAAGAACAAGTCCAAAGCAGTCCTTATCATGAGTTAATGCAGCTGCAAATAAAAGGCAATCTAGCTTGTTTACTTCCGAACAAATGCTGGAGGCCAGCACCCAACCCAGCATGGATGCCTGCCACGCTACACTGCCTCCGGTGTTTCCTCCCTAGGCGGCTGCAGCAGGCAACCCTGCGGCTTGAGGACTTTATCCTCGCAACAACTGAGCCCTCACGGCTCCCCCTCTATCAGTCTCGCCAATGAGCCAGTGAACCAGGCTTGCAGTATTCTACATTACCAATGTCCAACAGGGTCTTGTGACCAATTTCAGGATTAAACTATATGGAAACAAAAAATCTGGAAGTTGCTGTCATGTGCAATGATGGATAACGCTGAATGCTATTGGGCTTCACACAATTAAAAAAAAAAATCTGAATGTTCTTGAAATTCAGTCAGCTTACTAATGGAAAAGGAATGTGGCTTTGGAGCAACAAAGGAGAAGCCAAATGCTGAGGTCAGCTTCATGGTTTAGCATAATTGAACAGAGAGGGTCAGCATAACAGTAGAAATTCATCAAAAGCTGCACATGCAGCAGAAGTGACAATCTATCATAGTGAATTTACAATACCTCTATTATATGCATACTGTTCAATACAATGGGGAAGTTAATTGAGAAACCTGAATTGGCAGTAAGAGGAATAGATGAGCAAATTCAGCAAGTATCTATCATGTGTGTTTTTTTTTTAAACTGGATTTTGTGGTGAAGAAGGAACACATCTGAAATAATTGTGTATGGAAATGTGTTTCCAAAATGGGAGTGCTGTGATATGGGTGCATCTGTGTTATTTAAGCAATTGCAGTGCACTTGTGACATGATTTGCACCCTGAGGAAATTCTGAAGTGATATCTGTTGTGTATTTAATGTCTCAGTAATATTGTAAATATATTGTTTGATTAGCAGTCTTGTTCATTTAAATAATTCATTATGGGTTATATGTAAAAGTATGTGAATGGTATACGTCATCACGCTACCACATTATGCATGCGTGCCTCACTTATAGTAAAGACAAAGCTGAGACACTGATTCCAGACTCCCATATTTTTCTTTTGATTAGTTTCATATTTTGGAATACAAATCATAACAATACCTGCTTTTTAACATTTCATGCATTTCCTGCGAGTAATCTGCTTCAGAGACACAGGGATGTATTGATAGGAAGCATCTGTTAGAGTGAAACTACAACACAATTCAGTGGAAAATGGTGAAATCAGTGTTAAGTGTGGTCAAGCTTCAAAGTTCACGTTCCTACTTCAAAAAGTTGAGTATCGAAGCCTTTGATGGTCTGAAAACCCCCATCCTTGTGGAAACAGTTCCCATGCACAAAACTAACACCACCTGAAAAATTGAATTAATGATGGTCATAGAAAATGACAGCACAGAAACAGGCCCTTAGGCCCATTGAGTACATACCTAAACATTTAAACTGCCTCATCCCATCGACCTGTACCTGGCCCGTACCCCTCCTACCCAAGTACCGATCTAAACCTCCCTTAAATGCTCAACTGGAAATCGCATCACTACTTGCACTGGCAGATTGTTCCACACTATCACCACCCTCTGAGTGAAGGTGTTTCACCTCATGTTCCCCTTATACATTTCACCTTTCATCCTTAACCCATGACCTCTGATTGTATTCTCACCCAACTTCAGTGGAAAAAGCCTGTTTGCATTTATCCTGTCTATACTCTTCATAATTTTGTACACCTCCATCAAATCTCCTCACATTCTTCTGCACTCTAGGGAATAAATTTCTAACCTACTCAATTTTTCCTTATTATTCAGGTCCTCCAGTCCCAGCAACATTTTTGTAATTTTTTTTGTACACTTTCAATCTTAGTTAAATCTTTCCTATAGGTTAGTATCCAAAGCTGCACACAATACTCCAAATTGGGCCTCACCAATGTCTTATAAAACTTAAACATAACATCCCAACCCCTGTATTCAGTATTTTGATCTATTAAGGCCAGTGTGCCTAAAGCTTTTCTTAATGACCTTATTTACCTTTGGCACCATGTTCATGAATTATGGGCCTGCATTCCCAGATCCCTTGGTTCTACCACACTCCGCGGTGCCCTACTGCTCCCTTTGTAAGACCTACCCTGGTTGGTCCTCCCAAAGTGCAACACCTCACACTATTCTGCATTAAATTCCATCTGCCATTTTTCAGCCTAGTTTTATTGCTGTTCTAGATCCTGCTGCAAGCTTTGATAGTCGTCTTGGATGTCCAGTACAGCCCTAATCTTGATGTTTATATGATCCCAATATATCGATATAGTTATAAAGAAGGCAAGACAGCAGCTATACTTTATTAGGAGTTTGAAAAGATCTGGCATGTCAGCAAATACACTCAAAAACTTCTATAGTTGTACCGTGGAGAGCATTCTGACAGGCTGCATCACTGTCTGGTATGGAGGGACGACTGCACAGGACCGAAAGAAGCTGCAGAAGTTTGTAAATCTAGTCAGCCCCATCTTGGGCACTAGTCTACAAAGTATCCAGGACATCTTTAGGGAGCGGTGTTTCAGAAAGGCATCGTCAGTTATTAAGGACCTCCAACACCCAGGGCATGCCCTTTTCTCACTGTTAATATCAGGTAGAAGGTACGGAAGCCTGAAGGCACACACTCAGCGATTCAGGAACAGCTTCTTCCCCTCTGCCATTGGATTCCTAAATGGACTTTGAATCTTTGGACACTACCTCACTTTTTAATACACAGTATTTCTGTTTTTGTATGTTTTTAAAAAAATCTATTCAATGTACGTAATTGATTTACTTGTTTATTTATTATTACTATTATTTTAATTTTATTATTATTATCTTTTCTCTGTGAGATTATGTATTGCATTGAACTGCTACTGCTCAGTTAACAAATTGCACGTCACATGCCGGGGATAATAAACCTGATTCTGATTCAATATAACACCTTTTCATCATTTACATCTGCCATAGGGGATTTTAAAATCTGTAGTATTTTAGCATAAAGAGGGGGTCTCCAGATTATAAGTGACCCAATTTACGAAAATTTGAATTTATACAAATTCTCTAATATATTTAAAAATATTTTTCAATATGATAATTATAATGTGCTGTAAGGTTTCACTGCTAATGTAATGGCTTCTCCGTAATGTTCACTGCTGAGGTAACGGTTTCTCTATAACAGCAATGTTTGGGTTAGGGCTGGAGATAACAGGATGCAAGTTAGCCAATAAGAGATTGTTGCTGTGTCTTGTGAGTCTGGAAAGATGTTTCTTCGCGGTCTTTTGTCGAGGAGGGATGAATAGGGAAGACACCTGTGGAGAGAGCTGGTAGACCACCGGATGGAGTGGACTGGGATATGAGGGTCCGAAGGTTGGCGACGTTCAGAGGAGACAGATGGTGGAAGAATGACTATTGAATGAGTTCCAACATGACTTTGACTAGACTTTGGGCCCTTGTTATTTGTTTATTTTCATTACTAACCCTATATTCAGATTAAGATTCATAAAGTTCAATCATTTAATTGCATGTAGTGTACTGTCTGATATTTTGCGTTGTGGGTTTGTAACTGGGGGTACATTACACAGCATCCACACAAACGTGATTACCCAGTTTGGCGGGGCCGACGGCTGTTTCCCCTAGACGAACATGAGCTGGGTGAGCCTGAGGTTTACAATTGTGGGTGCTCGTCCGGGATTGATTCAGTTGGATGCTGTGTGATTACCCTGTTTAAATCTATGCTGATATGGATGCTGCTGGGGTGGAGCGCTAGTGTGCCTCTGTGGGATTGCTCGTAATTAATGCTTGCATGTTGAATAGGGTGGATATTTGTTCCCTGGATGAATTGTTAATTTGATTTTTGAGCATGGTTAAAGCTGTTGATAAAGTTGAAATGGTAGCGTGAAGGTTTGATAAAATGGTGGGCTTAGACCTTGTTTTAGTACAGACTAGTGCTGACATAACGGTGGTGGGACTGCCAGCATCTATCAGTGCCCTAGGTGAGGTGGGGCCATGGCCTGTCCATTCTGTCAGGGAGGAGGAGAAGGGAGCCAAGCAGGCTGGGTCACAAGCTGAGTTGCCCGCAGTTGGGGGTGGAGATTTCAGAGACAGGGTTCTATCGTTTCTGAGGAGTGAGCGAAAGCATGGTCGGATTTGGAAAGTTTATAATTAGTCCCCGTCCCCCAGTGAAGAGTGAGGGTTCTGAGTTGGCATCAGCCCTTACCTCCCTGATGAATAAATGGCCCAGTGCACAGGCAGCGGGTCCCCGCAGGAAACTAAGAATTTTTCTGGAATAACGCCCACCCCCGAGGGGGAAGAGGAGTGTGAGACATGGTTGAAGCAGACCTCTCAGTAGTTAGATAAGTGCCAGCGCTCTGACGACAAGTGACAGAGATTGGTTGAAAGTTTGAAGGGGTTGGTAGCTGATGTAGTAAGAGGTGTGACAGTTAACCAACCCTCTGCTCCCCTTGGTGAGTATCTAGACACATTAGAGAGCACTTTTGATATGATAGGGAGCCCACTGGAACTCCTGGGGGGGTTTCAAAACATGCGTTAGGAGAAGGGGGAGAAGCTTTCCACGTGCCTTTCTTGGCTAGAGAGACAGCTAAATTATTTGTGGCGCTGGGGGGGGGGTCATTCAGGCAGCTGAGGTGGATAAGTTAAGGATGGACCAGATAGCCAAGGGTGCCCAGCCCCAGGACACGATTACTTGGGGTCTCCGGCAGTCCCGTAAAACGCGCCCCCCTCCTTCGTTTGCTCAGCTGATCAGAGAGGTGCGGGAGGAGAAGAACGCATTGGGGCCGCAGGAGGACTCTGTCAGCAGGTTACAGGCCTCAGTAGTAGCCCCTTGTGGTGAGGTGACCGGGGCCAGCCCAACCTGGGAAATGGTAAAGGAGATGGTGGCAGAGCAGAGAACTGAGACATCCTGGATTTTAACAGCAGGTGTGGACCCTCTGTATGATAGGACTGGTAGAGTGCCCCCTACCCCCAAGGGGACGGACCGTGCAGAGGGCTGCAGGTGGCCGGGGTTCTGCGAGAATAGCGGCGGCCGGTAGCATGTGATATAACTGTGGGGAAGAGGGACACTTCTGGCGGGAAAGTGAGTGGCAGGAAGCCTCTTAGAGAGCGAGCCCCAAGGTATCTAAGTAGGGACGGGTGTCAGGAAACTTAGAGGAGATCCAGTGAGGAAACGGCCTGGTGTCTCTGGGGGAACATGTTCCCAGCAATGTACCAAGGAACTCCCGACAGCTAAAGACCCGATTCCAGAAGGCTTAGTGGGACCAAGCTCCCATGTGTCGCGACAGATAGAGGGAATATACGCTAAAGCCAAACTCGATGCTGGGTCGCAGGTCACGTTACTGTACCATTCGTTTTACAACCATTATCTGAAGCATTTACCCTTGACACCATTCCAATGCGTTGGAAATTTGGGGTCTCAGTGCTGGTGCTTATCCATATGACGGTTATTTGTCAGGTAAGTGAAGTTGGAGTTCTTGGAGGCCAATGTGAGGGTGTCTGAGGTCCTTGATACATTAGTGCTGATTTGTCCGGACCCTGTTGAGACAGGCGGTGTCTCAATTCTGGTGGGGACCAACACCCCTCTTGTGAGAAGGCTCATGGGGGCCTGCAAGGAGAAGGCTGGCGAGAGCTTTTTGGGGACATTGTCTGTGCACCTGGTGTTTCAAGCTGCTTTTGAGGAAGTATGTGGCAGCAGTGGGCTGGATACCAAATTTAAACGAGGGACTGTGTGGTTCACCCAGTCGAAGCTGATGGTGGTATGGCCTGGGGAAGTAGCGAGAGTGATGGGGACCCTCAAATTTCCCAGAGTGCCTGAGGGCGAAGCCCTGTTAGTGGATGCTCCAAGAAGGCCACGAGGGAGAGTTGGGATTTCTTGCTGGGGTACTGGTGAAGCCCGAATTGCAGAAGTCCTTGGTTGTACAGGTGAGCAAGATGGCAGTGATCGTCAGGAACGCTACGAAGAGGGAGGTCACCTTCAAGCCGGGGATGCCCCTGGCGCATTTGATCCTGGTGACGGTAATGGCTAGTGCCCCTGTGAGGTGCGCCGGGGAGAAACTATTGGAAAAGGGGAGAAAGGTTGACCGCTGAGTCATTCAACTTCGGGGACTCCCTGGTGCTGCCGGGTTGGAAAAGGAGGCTGGTAGAGAAGATGTGCAAGCTGGAAGGTGTCTTTTCCATTGGTGAGTTTGATGTGGGTTGTTCCAAGAGCACTCTCCCACACCATCCGGGTGACTAAGGACACCCCGTTTAGAGAGAGGTTGCGGCAACTGGCCCCTGCAGATGTGGAAGACATGCGGCAGCATTTGTGTAAGTTGAAGGAATCTGGGATCATCACTGAGTCCCGAAGCCCCCATGTGTCCCCCAGTAGTAGTGGCCCGGAAGAACAGGAAGGTACGCATGTGTGTGGACTATAGGACTCTGACCAGGTGCACTGACCCTGATCAGTATACGGTCCTGAGGGTCAAAGACGCGCTGTCCTGTCTGAGTGGGGTGAAGTGGTTTAGTGTACTGGATTTGAGGAGTGGATATTACCAGATCCCGAGGAGTGAGGCTGACAAAGAGAAGATGGCATTTATATGTCCCCTAGGATTCTTCCAGTTGGAAAGGATGCCCCAGGTCATATCGGGAGCCCCTGCAACCTTCCAGCGGTTCATGGAGAAGACGGTGAGGGATATGAACTTGCTTGAGGTGTTGGTGTATTTGGATGACCTCATAGTATTTGGATCCACCTTGGAAGAGCATGAAGCAAGGCTACTGAAGGTGTTTGGCCGCCTGAAAGCTGAAGGGTTAAAACTTTCCCTGGACAAGTACCAGTTTTGCAAAACGTCTGTTAGCTATGTCAGACACATAATCTCATGGAATGGAGTAGTTACAGATCCGGCTAAGATAGAAGCGGTGACCACCTGGCCAAGGCCCCAGACTGGGAACGCTCTGCGCTCGTTCCTTAGGTTCTATGGTTATTATCGGAGATTCATGAAGGGCTACGCCAAAGTGAGTCACCCCTTGAATCAGCTTCCATGTGGTTACCCTCCCATGGGGAAGAAAGTTGTGGGGGGGGGGGAGGACAGGAGGCTGGAGAATATCTAAACCCGTCAGAGCCCTTTGGACAGAGGTGGGATGTAAAATGTGAAGAGGCTTTTCAGTTGCTGAAGGAGTTGCTGACCCAGATGCCGATGCTGGCTCGTCCCTTTCAATTTTCTTTTATTGATTTAAAAGAATAAGGATAAATACAAACCAGGGGAGAGGTTATCTCACATGCATATATCAATAATAGTACAAACAAAAGAAGGAATATACACTATCAAGATCATATGTAGTATTAAGCTAATATAAAGAGACAAGAGAACCACTTCTCTTAACAATTTAATAGAAAAAAAAAGACTCAAGATTGCCCGTTTTGAGGAAAAAACCCCACTAAACTAACCTAAAACAAAAAAACAGGGGACTGGGCAGTCCATTTTGAGGATACAGTTTTAAAAAAAAAAAGGGAAAATCCTTCTGATCAAAGTTAAAACTTCGTGGAGGAAAAAAAAATGAACTGGAAAAGTAAAAAGAATTAGATCATATGAAAATGTTGACTAAAAGGTCGCCAAGTTTGCTCAAATTTAAAAGGTATATCAAACGTCCGACTCCTTATTTTCTCCAAACTTAAGCAAGACATAATGGAGGAGAGCCAAAAAATTACAGTAGGTGGATTGGGATCCTTCCAGTACAATAGAATTGCTCTGCTAGCCAATAAAGTTGAAAAAGCTATCCTGCGTTGAGCGGAAGCAGGAATGTTTCCTGCTTCCGTTGGAATAACCCAGAGATTGCCGTAAGTGAATTACGGTCCAGACCTATGACTTTTGATAATGTCCTAAAAACATCTCTCCCAAGTTATTTAACTTTATGCAGGACCAAAACATAGGAGTTAAAGTGGCCACCTCAGTGTTGCATCTATCACAAGTCGGATTTATATTAGAGAAAATATGCGCTAGTTTATCTTTTGACATATGCGCCCTGTGCACTACCTTGAACTGAATCAAAGAGTGATGGGCACAAATAGATGAATTATTAACTAAATAAAAAAATTTATTCCATTGATTATCTGAAAGTGACTCCTGAAGTTCCAATTCCCAGCACGTTTAACCTTATCATTAGACATCATTCGTAAATTCAATAGCCGTTTATATATGATGGCTATCAATCCTTTTTGGAATGGTTTAAGCTGAAAGATAACATCTATCATATTTGGTAAATAAGAAAATGGGTAATTCGCTAACAAACCGCAAAAAAAATTCCTAACTTGTAAATATCTAAAAAAATTGTGCATTAGATAAATCATATTTGTCCACTAGCTGTGAAAAAGACATTAAACAATCCTCTAAAAACAAATCTAGAGAAGTTATTATTCCCTTAGTTTTCCATGTTAAAAAGGCCATATCTAAAATTGATGGTTTAAAAAAATAATTAAAATGGATATTACTAGAAAGAACAAAATTATTTAAGTCAAAAGATCTGCGAAACTGAAACCAAATTTTTAATGTATGTCTAACATGGGACTAAGATCTTGTCTACCAGTCTTAGAAAACAAAG
The DNA here is from genome assembly GCF_030028105.1 of Mobula birostris. Classification (NCBI taxonomy): domain Eukaryota; kingdom Metazoa; phylum Chordata; class Chondrichthyes; order Myliobatiformes; family Myliobatidae; genus Mobula; species Mobula birostris. The sequence continues at coordinate 186,745,602 of NC_092372.1, forward strand.
GGAAGAGGGGCTCCCAGTAGAAAAGCCAAAGAGAACCCCTTTACCAAGTTCTCCTCCAAGTCCAACCATGAAGGACAGTCCTGTATATCTATACAGTGAATCCAAAAAGTAATATAATGAATATTAATTGCCCAGTAATAGAATCTAAAGTTTGGTAAAGCCAAGCAATCATCTTTTTTTAATTTTTGCAGTAGAGGTTTACTCAGTCTAGAGCTTTTATTATTCCAGATATATGATCAGGTTATAGAATCTATGCTATCAAGAAACGTTTTCGGGACAAAGGATGGAACGGCTTGAAATGTGTGTAAAAATTTTGGTAAAATTCTCATTCTTAAAGCATTTATTTGACCAAATAACAACATCGTTATAGGCGACCATTTGGAAAGCGTTTGTTGTGTGTATTCAATTAAAGTAAGAAAATTATATGTCTTTAAAATTTTTAGTAATTTTAATATCAAGATAGGTAAAATAATTTTTAGCAATATTAAAAGGTATTTGATCATATTGATCTGAATAATTATTAATAGGAAATAATTGACTTTTATGTAAGTTTAACTCATATCCAGAGAAAGTGCTGAATTCGGTAAATATGGATAACATAGAAGGAATAGATTTCCTAGCGTCTGAAATGTAAACTAATAAGTCATCTGCACACAACGAAACCTCATGTACTTTATCCCCTCTCTTAATACCCTGAACAGAGTTGGAATCTCTAAGAGTTGATAGCAAGTGGTTCTAAAGCCAAATTAAATAATAAAGGACTAAGGGGACAACCCTGACGGGGTTCCTCTATATAGTCCACAATAAGGAGATTTTTGATTGTTAGTTATAACCACAGCCATCGGGGCTTGACAGATCAGTTTGATCCAGGAAATAAATCCCGGACCAAAATTAAATCTCTCCAAAACCTGAAATAAATAAGGCCATTCCACCCATCAAAGGCTTTCTCTGCATCAAGAGAGACAATACATTCAGATTCTTTAAATGAGGGAGAATAAATAATGTTTAACAATCTTCAAATATTAAAATGTGGATATCTATTTTTAATAAATCCAGTTTGATCATTTGAAATAACAGTAAGCAAAATATTCTTAAGCCTTTTAGCCAGAATCTTAGAGAGAATTTTAAAGTCCACATTCAATAAGGAAATTGGTCTATAGGAGGCACACTCTGTTAGATCTTGTCCTTTTTTTAGGAATCAATGAGATTGCCTCATAAAAAGTTTTTGGGAGATTCCCAGAGGATATAGAATTAGTGAAAGTTTGACATAGATGTGATGTAAGTGTTTCAGTAAAAGTCTTATAAAATTCCACTGTATATCCATCTGGTCCAGTAGCTATCCCTAGTTGTGTATAGGATATAGCCCCTAGCTATTTCCTCTTGTTTAATAGGCGCATCCAATGTGTTCATATCTTGAATAGAAATTTTAGGTACATTTAATTTTTGCAAAAATCTATTTATAAAGATAGTATTATCAGAGAATTCAGATTTATAAAGATTAGAATAGAACTCCATAAATATCTTACTAATTTCATGAGAATCTAATGTTTCAGTTCTATCTGGTCTACGTATTTTCAAAATCTGTCTTCTGACCATATTTGCGTTCAACTGACCAGCCAGCAATTTACCTGATTTATTACCATGTATATAAAATTGACTTTTGGATTTAAAAAGTTGCTGCTCAATGGGGAAGGTCATGCTGTGTTTGGAGTTCAACCCTTTCCTTACATAGATCTTCACTAGGTCTTACTGAATACGCTTTATCTATCTCTTTAATTTTATTAGTAATCATAGAAACATAGAAAATAGTTTCAGGAGTAGGCCATTCGGCCCTTTGAGCCTGCACCGCCATTCAGTATGATCATGGCTGATCATCCAACTCAGAAACCTGTACCTACCTCCTCTCCATACCCCCTGATCCCTTTAGACACAAGGACCATATCTAACTCCCTCTTAAATATAGCCAATGAACTGGCCTCAACTGTTTCCTGTGGCAGAGAATTCCAGAGATTCACCACTCTCTGCGTGAAGAAGTTTTTCCTCATCTCGGTCCTAAAAGGCTTCCCCTTTATCATTAAACTGTGACCCTTCATTCTGGACTTCCCCAACATCGGGAACAATCTTCCTGCATCTAGCCTGTCCAATCCCTTTAGAATTTTATATGTTTCAATAAGATCCCCCCTCAATCTTCTAAATTCCAGCGAGTATCAGCCTAGCCAATGCAGACTTCTTCATATGAAAGTCCTACCATCCCAGGAATCAATGTGGTGAACCTTCTTTGTACTCCCTCTATGGCAAGAATGTCTTTCCTCAGATTAGGGGACCAAAACTGCACACAATACTCTAGGTGTGGTCTCACCAAGGCCTTGTACAACTGCAGTAGAACCTCCCTGCTCCTGTACTCAAATCATCTTGCTATGAATGCCAGCATATCATTCGCCTTTTTCACTGCCTACTGTACCAGCATGCCCACTTTCAATGACTGGTGTACAATGACACACAGGTCTCGTTGCACCTCCCCTTTTCCTAATCGGACACCATTCTGATAATAATCTGTTTTCCTGTTTTTGCCTCCAAAGTGGATAACCTCACATTTATCCACATTAAATTGCACCTGCCATGAATTTGCCCACTCACCTAACCTATCCAAGTCACCCTGCATCCTCCTAGCATCCTCCTCACAGCTAACACTGCCGCCCAGCTTCGTGTCATCCGCTAACTTGGAGATGCTGCATTTAATTCCCTCGTCTAAATCATTAATATATATTGTAAACAACTGGGGTCCCAGCACTGAGCCTTGCAGTACCCCACTAGTCACTGCCTGCCATTCTGAAAAGGTCCCGTTTATTCCCACTCTTTGCTTCCTGTCTGCCACCAATTCTCTATCCACATCAATACCATACCCCCTGTACTGTGTGCTTTAGGTTTGCACACTAATCTCCTGAGGCGAATTGTGCAGAATAAACTTCTGTATCCACTCGCACAGTGCTTCACCGGTGACTTTGTTTACGTCACAACATTTGGGGGCTCGCACAGGATGCATTCTTATCCCAACGTCTCGCCAGTAATCTCAGCAGTCTGAGTCAGTGAGTATATTTTTTTAGCCGGAGGGTGGTGAATCTATGGAATTTGTTGCCATGGGCGGCAGCGGAGGCCAAGTCATTGGGTGTATTTAAGGCAGAGATTGATAGGTATCTGAGTAGCCAGGGCATCAAAGGTCATGGTGAGAAGGCAGGGGAGTGGGACCAAGCAAGAGAATGGATCAGCTCATGATAAAATGGTGGAGCAGACTCAATGGGCTGAATGGCTGACCTCTGCTCCTTTGTCTTATGGTCTTGTCTTGTCTTATTTGTTAAGCATTAGTACTCACACTTAGGTCAGTGACTATGGGATCACAAAGTATTTTGAACATTGCGGAGAGCTGAACTTGTAGATAAAAAAGTAATGTGTGTGTTTATGTAGGAAACTAGACATTTTTGTGTTAATTTAGTGAGACAGGGTTACCAGTTGTGAAGTGTGGTTACTGACCATTTGGGACGCTGGTAGGGTGCGTGTATACTCGTTCAGGGAACTGTATAGTTGCAGACAGGTTTGCGAGTGTGTTTGTGTATTTTAAGAAAGTCTGTAGCCTCTCCTTCCATGAGTGTCTCGAATAGCTGCTCATTGTGCTGAATAAACTTCTATATTCACCAGCTTCAGAGTCTCTCCAGTGACTTTGTTCACTTCACAACAGGACTGCCTTAGGGACTCCGGCAGCGAATTTTCCCCTCGGGGGTTTACTCCTGAAGCCTTCCCATAAGGGTATCGCCATAAGGCAGTGGAGGTCTGAGATCAGAGCGTTCCTTCTCCTGATGAACTGCCAACCACAGCTGACGAGCCCTATCTGCCCAAAGTGACTTGTTTTAAGTTACCAGAAACCTGCCTTTGCCTCTTCTCCTGAACTTAGTAACTGTGCCACACGTAAAGGCCAGGAGCTCGACTTGGTTGTCAGAGGCTATTTGAGGCACACACCATTGGGAGCATTTAATAGGTAGTAGGAGCTTAGAACCTGTACCACCCCCAGCTATAACAACCTTAATGCAAACGCTAAGCTGGTAAACACTGAGAGAAGTCCCATGTTCTGTTCATATAGTATCAAAGCTCATGCTTAAAACGTATGGTGAAGCTGCATGAATTATCATTTAAATAGGAATTATTTCTATAATTCAGTAATTGGATACAAGTAAGACTATAATACATACGATTGGATTTACGCAATTCAGTCTATCGATTCTGCTCCACCAGTCCATCATAGCTGATTTATTAATCCTCTTAACCCCAATCTCCTCCCTTCGCCCCATAACCTTAGACGCCTTGACCTATCAAGAATCCTTCAACCTCCACTTTAAATTTCCCCAATGACTTGGCCATCACAGCCATCTGTTGCAATAAGTTCCACAAATTCACTGCAGTCACAGGCCGTTTAATATCTAATAGGTCTCAATGAGATCTGTCCTCTCTTTTCAGTCATAGTCATACTTTATTGATCCCGGGGGAAATTGGTTTTTGTTACAGTTGCACCATAAATAAATAAACAGTAATAAAACCATAAATAGTTAAATAGTAATATGTAAATTATGCCAGGAAATAAGCCCAGGACCAGCCTATTGGCTCAGGGTGTCTGATTCTCCAAGGGAGGAGTTGTAAAGTTTGATGGCCACAGGCAGGAATGACTTCCTATGACGCTCTGTGTTGCATCTCGGTGGAATGAGTCTCTGGCTGAATGTACTTCTGTGCCCAACCAGTACATTATGTAGTGGATGGGAGACATTGTCCAAGATGGCATGCAACTTGGACAGCATCCTCTTTTCAGACACCACCATCAGAGAGTCCAGTTCCATCCCCACAACAGCACTGGCCTTACGAATGAGTAAGGATTCTAAACTCCAGCAAGTACAGCCAGAGACACCAAATGCACTAAAAGCTCCGCTTTGGTTTTCCTTCTTAAGCCTGCTGAATATGAAATTATCTGTCCCCTAAGAAAGGATTTCATCGTATCCCATATAACCAAATTTGATATACCTTCTGTTGTATTAAATTCAAAAAATAAAGAAACTTGCTCCTTAATAAAACTAACAAAAGTTGGATCTTGTAACAATATGGGATTCAGTCTCCACTGTGACATTTTCAAAATAGTATCAGAAGCCTCAAAGTTAATTTCATAGGTGCATGATCCGACAACGCAATAACGTCATACGTGCAATCGGCAACGGAAGTCAGCAATCGTATATTGAGAAAAAAAAATCAATTCTTGAATATTTATGATGTACATGTGGAAAAAAAGAAATATCTTTATCATTAGGGTGCTTATATCTCCAAATGTCAACCAAACCATATTCTATTAGAAAAGAATTAATACAGTTCGCCACTTTATTAGGAAGCAACGCATTGGTTGGTGACCTGTCAATTGACGGGTTAAGACAACAGTTAAAGTCACCGTCTATAATCAACTTATATTCATTTAGATTCGGGAGCGTGGCAAATAGCTGCTTAAAAAATTCAGGACTGTCTAGATTAGGTGCATAGACACACCAAAGCCACCTTTTGACCACATAACAAACCAATGACAATTAAATATCTTCCAATCAAATCAGTAACAGTATTAAAATGTACAAAAGGGACTTTAGAGTTAACAAAAATAGATACCTCTCTAATTTTATTTATTGATAAAGAATGATATAAAGGTCCCTTCCAGAATTTAAAAAAAGCGCTTTTCATCCTGTCTCCGTACATGAGTTTCTTGCGCAAAAATAATATCCACATGAAATGTTTTTAATTTCTTAAAAATCTTTTTACGCTTAATGGGATGATTCATGCCGTTCAAGTTCCAAGAAATTATATTAATTTTATTAGCATCCATGTTTAATGTTTAATTTTAAATTTTATAAAGATATTGCGCAAGTGCAAACTAGATCCAAAGGAAAAAAACAGCACTGACTTGACCAGAAGGGACGACATGATTGATACTGGGTATAACCTCTCAGAACTGCCCAGTCAAGAAAAAACTGCTCTAATAGCCCCACCCCTGTCCCCCAAAGACCCAGAATCCATCCAATAGAAGGATAGCATGCTAACCTATGACCCTAACCCCAATTTCCACTTTGCCAGCTATATTAACAAAGATATGTATTTACACCAGTGATTGTAGACATAATAAAAGAGATGAGCAAATTTCAAATATTGTAATGTTATGTCTAACGATAGTTAAAATGTAGTTGACGACAGCCATCTTAGATTCATCTAAAGTACATTAATCATGTATTCAAAAAAGGATAAATCCAACCAAATAATATATTACAACTGAAATAAAAAAACTTACAAATCATAGAAAAATAAGTAAATACATATCAAACCCAGAACTATGTTAATATTAAGGCAAGCAAGAAAAGAATTGAATCAATCAAATCCATAAAATGTGGAACAGACTTTCTTCAAAGCAACTTTAGATATATATTAACTATTAACAAATAAAAAACAAATAAATCAACCAGGTCCTGTACGGACATCCATAAAACGTAGAACAGACTTTCCTCAAGGCATCTATAAAAATCCCTCAGCTCAGGATTTCCCATTCAAGTTGCTTTCAGCATAGACTTAAACCCCTTAAAAAAAATTCCCAACCTTCATCTCGAGAGTTAATCTTTTGTGGCTGAGAGTCTGGCGGAAAAACGATCCGGATAACGGAGTGACAAGTGACATTTTATTTTATATAATTCAACCATCACTTCCTGGTATTTCCTTCATTCGGCAAAAATCTCCGGAGCAAAATCTTCCACTCTACGAATTTCTGTTGCATTGTAGATTAGCTTACCCCTTTTGCTTGCCTCTCGGAGTATAGCTCCTTTGGTTGTAAAATAGTGCTGCAATAATATCAGTGGTCATGGACGTAATTTAGGTGAGGACTTAGAACGTGGGATTCGATGAGCTCTATTGAGTACAGGGTTCACTTCAAGAATCTCGCAAAAAGTGAATATAGCATATCTGAAAAGAACTTTAACAGGTCACCGGCTTCAATATTTTCAGGCAAACCCAATATGCATAGATTCCGCCTGTGAATTCTGCTATCTATATCAATCGTTTTTTTCTTCGTTCTTGATAGTTCCAAAGTAACTTCATTAATTTTCTTTTCCATCGATCACATCTTCAATTCTTGCTCATTAATAGTTTGCCTCAATAACTCCTGTTCCCTCTCAATTCGATGAGTAGTCTGTTTGAGCGTCTGAAATTGAAATTCCAACTTCTTCAAAGATTCTTGAACAGTAGAGATGGATTTTTCAAGCTTTCCATTACCATCCATTAGTTTATCAATCTTAGTGTTAAGCAAACCCAATTCAAGTTTCATACCTTGTATTGAAGAGAGTATTCTTTCTAAAGTAGAAAGTTCCTCCGATTCTTTGTTTGTTCCGTTTCAGGAAGAGTCTTGCGGTCTTTCAGTTCAATACTGGATCGACTTCCTGCCATCGTAGTTAAGTCATAAATCCTTCAACAAAATAGTGAATCTTCAAACTTAAAATAGATCTATCAGTGGAATGTAAGGTATAAAACGTAGAGCCGTGGTGAAAAACGCGTCTCACTGCATTTGCTACAAAATGGAGTCTCCTCCGATGCTGGCTTTTGTGGACCCACAATTGCCATATGTACTGCACACAGATGCCAGCCGAGAGGGTCCTGTATCAGGATCAGGGCACTGGGTTGAGGCCCGTGGTGTTTGTCAGCCGGAGTTTGTCTCCCTCCAAGAGAAACTATCCCACGCACAAGTTGGAATTCCTGGCGTTGAAATGGGCGGTGGTGGTTAAACTGAGTGACTATAGGGCCAAGTTTGAGGTGAGGACAGACGACATATATCCTGACCTCAGCAAAACTGGATACCACAGGGCGTCGGTGCTTGGCAGCATTGTCTGCCTATGATTTTGGCCTGAAGTACCGGCTTGGGAGCTGGAACATTGCTGCAGATGCTTTGTCCCGGTGGGTGCATGAGGACTGGACATGGACGAGAAGTGGGAGAGCGTTCTTGACCCTGGGGTCAGTTTGCCATCACCGTGAAGGTAGAGGAAAAGGAGAGGCAGGGTCGCGCAGTGGATCAATTGAGGGCTTCTGATGATGTCATACCCAAGTTTACTGTAACCTGACCACCGGAATTGAGTTCTGGGAAAGTGGCAGCTGCTCAGCAAGATGATCTGGGCATTGGCACTATTTGTTCCATGGCTGTAAAGGGAGACATGGCTCAGGCGGAGAAGACGAAACATGCTTCGGTGCCTCCATTTCTGAAAGAATGGCCTCGGTTGAAGTTGAAGAACCAGATCTTATACTGGGTCACATCACCCCCAGACCAACCTCGGTGTTGCCAGATGGTTCTGCCCGAGAAGTATTGGAGGATTGCGTTGAAGTCACTTCATGATGATTCTGGACATTTGGGGGTGGAAAAGACCTGTGGATTGCTCAGAGACTGGTTTTACTGGCCCTGAATGAAGTCGGAGGTTGAAGTCTGTGGGCAGCCTGGGTTACAGCAGGACCCTGAAAGAGAGGAAGTGGGGCCTGGACACGGGACAGAGGGCTCCAAGTTGCAGGAGGGCATGAGTGATAGATTGAGGGAGGACTCGCTAAGTAGACTGAAGTATCCCCAGTAGCGTCTGAGCCTGAAGAGTTAGGTGAGGAGGTACGGAGGTCTCAGAGAATTAGGAGACCACTAAATAGGTTGGCCTATGTAGCACTTGGGAAACTGGGCGTGATCTCTACTGTTTTAGGGAGCGATGTCACTGCCTTTTGCACCTGGATTGGGCTTTGTGTTTTGCAGGAAGGGATGGTGAATTATCTCAATGTCATGAGGACATGACTAAATTTGGTGGGAGGAAAGTGTAACATGCTGTAAGGTTTCACTTCTAATGTAGTGGCTTCTTTGTAATGTTGACTGCTGAGGTAACAGTTTCTCTGTAGCAGCAATGTTTGGGTTATGGCTAGAGATAACAGGATGCATGTTAGCTGATAAGAGATTATTGCTGTGTTTTGTGAGTCTGGAAAGATGTTTCTTTGCGGTCTTTTGTCGAGGAGAGAGGAAAAGGGAAGACGTGTGGAGAGAGCTGGTAGACCTCCGGATGGAGTGGAGGGTCCGAAGGTTGGCGACGTTCAGAAGAGCCCGATGGTGGAAGAATGACTATTGAGTGAGCTCCAACGTGACTTTGACTTGACTTTGGGCCCTTTTTTTGTGTATTTTCATTACTAACTCTATATTAAGATTCATAAAGTTCAATCATTTAATTGCATATGGTGTACTGTCTGATATTTTGCGTTGTGGGTTTGTAACTGGGGGTACATTACACAGCACCCACACAAACGAGATTACCCAGTTTGTCGGGGCCGACGGCTGTTTCCCCTAGACGAACAGGAGCTGAGGGTTACAATTTTTATGTTTTTATTAATGGAATACAGCACTTTAATTATGGGTGATGTTTCAGTGATTATGCAATTGAAACATTATAGCAAAGCGAAACTACGTTTCTGATTTGTGGAGAAATCATCTTATGGACATTTCTCAGAAATGGAGCCCATACAAAAGCTGGGGTTGCCTCTGGGTGTGTTTTAAAAGTTTTGAATGTATCTAATAAAAACTGAACACTGCACTAATAAAGTTAGTAATTTGTTCTGTTATTTTCATAAAATGATGTGAAGTTATTTACAAAAATAACATGTAAATTAGGAGCAGAAATTGGCCACTTTTAGTCTGCTATGCTATTTAGAAAAACTGATGCAAAATACCTGGTTACGTCACCTGTCATTCGCTGGTTTTCTATTATTAACGTGCAAGTTGCCCTTTCTGTAGGACTAATACTCAGATTTTTATCATTTCTGAAAATATCAACTGATATACCATTTTAAAAAAAATACATCTTTCTGGACAGATTTATCTCGTACTCCAATTTCCTTATAGTTCTTTCCACCATTATTTATTGTTTTTAATGTTTTGACCAGTTTTCTGACATGTCACCTAGATCTTTATGCACTTCTATGTCTACAAGTTTGATGGCCTCTTTAAGCTTTGAGGTTGAACGTAGTTTAAGGTTACTTCACTTGGAATTTTTTTCTCTCATTTAAATGTATTTATTCTGTGTATTCTTAAAGATCTCTTTAGATGTCTACTGCTTTAATGATCCCTTCACTTAATATGCCAGTTAACTTTAGCTAGCTCTGCCCTCATTTAAGACTGAAATACTGGCTTTGGTCTCATTCTTCTCTCCATCAGACTGAATGTAAAATTTGATCTTGTTTCAGTTGCTCCCTGCTGCAGCACCTTCATGATGGTCATTAATTAATCCTGTTTCATTGCGTAATATTAGGTCTAATATGGACTGCTCCATAATAGTTGTGGAATGTGCTATTTTAATAAACTGAAACATAGAAAACCTACAGCACAGTACAGGCCCTTCGTCCCACAAAGCTGTGCCAAACATGTCCCTACTTTAGAACTACCTGGGCTTTAACCATAGCCCTCTATTTTTCTAAGCTCCATGTAGCCATCCAGAAGTCTCTTAAAAGACCCTATCGTTTCCGCCTCCACCACCGCCGCCCGCAGCCCATTCTACGCACTCACCACTCTTTGCTTAAAAAACTTACCCCTGACATCTCCTCTGTACCTAATTCCAAGCATCTTAAAATTATGTCCTCTCGTGCTAGTCAATTCAGCTATGGGGAAAAGCCTCTGACTATCCACACAATCAATGCCTCTCAGTATCTTGTACACCTCTATCAAGTCACCTCTCATCCTCCGTCGCTCCAAAGAAAAAGGCTGAGTTCACTCAACCTATTCTGATAAGGCATGCTCCCCAATCCAGGCAACATCCTTGTAAATCTCTTCTGCACCCTTTCTGTGGTTTCCACGTCCTTCCTATAGTGAGGAAACAAGAAATGAGCACAGTACTCCAAGTGGGGTCTGACCAGGGTCCTATGTAGCTGCAACATTACCTCTCAGCTCTTAAGTTGATGAAGGCCAGTGCACCGTATGCCTTCTTAACCACAGAGTCAACCTGCTCAGCAGTTTTGAGTGTCCTATGGACTCGGACCCCAAGATCCCTTTGATCCTCCACACTGCCAAGAGTCTTAACATTAGTACATATTCTGCCAAAATATTTGACCTGCCAAAATAAACCACCTCACACTTATCTGGGTTGAACTCCATCTGCCACTTCTCAGCCCAGTTTTGCATCCTATCAATGTCCCGTTGTAACCTCTGACAGCCCTCCACACTATCCACAACACCTCCAACATTTGTGTCATCAGCAAATTTACTCACCCATCCCTCCACTTCCTCATCCAGGTCATTTATAAAAATCACAAAGAGTAGGGGTCCTAGAACAGATCCCTGAGGCACACCACTGGTCACTGGCCTCCATACAGAATATGACCGGTCTACAACCACACTTTGCCTTCTGTGAGCAAGCCAGCTCTGGATCCACAAAACAAAGTCCTCTTGGATCCCATGCCTCCTTAATTTGTCAATGCATGGGGTACCTTGTCAAATGCCTTGCTAAAATCCATATACACTACATCTATGGCTCTACCTTCATCAATGTGCTTAGTCACATCCTCAAAAAATTCAATCAGGCTCGTAAGGCACGAGCTGCCTTTGACAAAGCCATACCAACTATTCCTAATCTGAGGTCCATTACCATCTCTCTCCAAATGTTCATAAATCCTGCTTCTCAGAATCTTCTCCATCAACTTACCAACCACTGAAGTAAGACTCACTGGCCTATAGTTTCCTGGGATATCTCTACTCCCTTTTTTGAATAACGGAACAACATCCACAACCCTCCAATCCTCCAGAACATCTCCCGTCCTCATTAATGATACAAAGGTCATTGCCAGAGGCTTAGCAATCTCCTGCCTTGCTTCCCACAGTAGCCCGGGGTATATCCTATCCAGTCCTGGTGACTTATCCAATTTGATGCTTTCCAAAAGCTTCAGCACATTCTCTTTCTTAATATCTACATTCTCAAGCTTTTCAGTCCACTACAAGTCATCCCTACAATTGCCAAAATCCTTGTCCGTAGTGAATACTGAAACAAAGTATTCATTAAGTACCTCTACTATTTCCTCTGGTTCCATACACACTTTTCCATTGTCACACTTGATTGATCCTATTCTCTCACGTCTTACCCTCTTGCTCTTCACATACTTGTAGAATGCCTTGGGGTTTTCCTTAATCCTGTCCGCTAAGCCCTTAATTTATGAACTCCTCATCGAAGCACCTTTTAACATGCAATGATTCTGGTATTTAATTCAGTCTAAAAGATTTAAAATCGGATAATAAGGCATTTGCATTTTTTAGTGAATAAACTCAATTTTAATGTAATATGAAATAATTTTATGTATTTATATTTGAATATAGTACAGTGAAGGACCATTAATGAGTGTAGATGTTATGAACTATGAAACTACCTTTTGCATTTTGAAGCATATGGGTTATTTTCTTTAAGAGCATGTGTTAAAAAGAATGCAGCAGGATACCATATTCAAATGCATTTTTCATTGAAATGGAATTGATGGGAATTGTAAGCTATTAAGTTTTAAAATGCTGCCCTCTTGTCCTGGTTCATGGAAAACATCATTTCATTATGGTGAAACAGAAATTTAATTTATAACTTCACTTTAGAAAATTGGTGCAATTACAAGCATTTCATGTGCCTGGATTATTGATTGCGTTCAAATTGCAAGCTTTACCTCAGTCGATTTGCCTCCATACAGAAAAGATTGTGCAAAGTGGGATTTGTTTTGTTGATAGCAATATCTGTAGCACTTCTTTGAGATACTTAATTTGTTGATTTAAATCTGATGTATCTGTTCTGTTCAAGACTAGCTTGGTGACTGTGAGAAATGGATGTGATAAAATTAAAATTTTCTCTATCACAATTTGTAAATGTCTACTGTAATGTCATCACACAATCAGGGAAAAAATGGAGCATTTGATGCCTGTGAATTTTCTCCCAGATTAATAAGTATGCTTTTATCAATGATGCTATTGGTTTCTATTGAGGAATGTGATAAACCGTGGGTTAAATTGACAGGTTGTAGATGGATAAATCCAAACCATTGATGACACAATCCAAATGATCCAATATACAGTAATGTCTGATGGATGTTATTTGAACAACATGTAAACACCATTTCTTTCTTTGCCAGTGTTTCCTAACCTGCTGAGTACTTCTGTCAATAGTTGGGTGTATAAAAGGAGGACAGGAGGATGAATACAGGGCCCTGGTGGCTGACTTTGTCAAATGGTGCAATCTGAATCATCTAAAGCTCAACATTAGTAAGGAAAAGGAGATGGTAATGGACCTCAGGAAGATGAAGCCTGCTTTGCTCTCTATTGCTATTGATGATGAGTATGGATGTGGTGAGGACCTACAAGTTCCTGGGAGTGCACCTGGATGACAGTATTGAGTGGAGCACCAACACGATCTGTGTACAAGAAGGGCCAGAGTCACCTCTAGTTCCTGAGGAGACTGATGTCCTTTGGAGTATGCAGGCCTCTCCTTCACAAATTTTACCAGTCTGTTGTCACCAGTACAATCCTCTATGTGTGGTGTGCTGGGACAATGGCATCAACGGAGGTGATGCCAATGGGCTCAATAAACTGATTGAAAAGGTTAGCTCTGTTATAGGAGTCAAACAGGGCACACCGGAGACTGTGGTAGAAGAAAGGACCCTATGGAAAATCCTGGCAATTCTGGACAATGTTTCTCACCCTCTGCATGCCACCTTGGTTGAACAGAGGAGTACTTTTAGTACAGTAATAGACTTAGACAGCTGCACTGCTCCAGAGAATGCTATATGAGGTTGTTCTTACGCTCCGCCATTCGGCTCTATAATGAGTCAACCTACAGCCGGGGAAGTGATGACCCCCTCCTGTTAGACGGTTTGTGGTAACTTATTTTTATTCTTCCTATTTCCCTTCTAATATTTATATCTGTGTACTTGTAGTGGCACTGTGACACTGTAATTTCCTTTGGGATCACTAAAGTATCTATCTACATAATTTAGTAAAATGTGCAGAAATAGAAGAAGCAGAATGAATAAGCATAATGGGTTTAAATATAAATTGAAAAGCATGGAGGATTAGATTTGGGATGAAGGAATTAGTGAAAGAAGTATAATTAAAGACAGAAATATTGGAATTAGGAGAAAGTATAGATCATTTGGTCCCACATGCCCAAATTGTCATGAATAAATTTGTTATTAACAGTTGTCGGGTTGTACAGCACAGGAAAAGGCCCTTTGGCCCATCATGGCCAAACTAACCTTTTGCTTATTTGGACTACTAATCACATTTGCCAGAATTGGCCCATGTCCTATGTTGTGTCTATCCGCGTGCCTGTCTAAATGTCTCTTCAAAGTATTGATTGTGTTTGACTCCACCATCTCCTTGGGAAGAAAGTTCTATATACCAAATACTCGCTGTTAAAGAAACAACTTGCCCCTTCAGTCTTTAAAACTCATTCTCACATCTGAAGCATATGCTTTCTTGTTTTTGATGCTGTTGTCATGGAAAAAAAGATTCTGATTATCTATGCCTTTGCCTCTTAGAATTTTAAATTCTGGTCTGTGACCTCAAGTCCATACTCCTGTTAATCACAATAATCTTTCACCCACTTGCTTATCATGTATATGTCAATTGCTTTAAACACGAAGCCATGGAGTTACACAGTATGAAACCAATCTCTTACAGCTAACTCATTCATGCTGATCAAGGTGCCTGCCTGAGCTCGTGCCATTTACATGTACTTGGCCCATGTTCCTCCAAACCCTTTCAAATGTCTTTTAAAAGTTGCAGTTAAGTCTGCCTCTACCACTTCACCTGGCAGCTCGTTCCATATTCTCACCACCCTCTATGGAGGGGAACTTGCTTCTCAGTTCCCCTTTCTCTTCTCATCTTCAATCTCTGCTCTCTAGCTTCAGACTCTCCTACCCAAGGGAAAAGACTGTGACCTTATCTTTATGATTGTATAAGCCTCTTTAAAAACACCCCCGAGCCTCCCTTGCTTCAGGGAAAATGGTCCAAGCCTGTCCAGTCTCCCCTTGTTATTCAAGCCCTCCAGTCTTAGACACTTTATTGATCTCAAAGGAAATTACAGAGTCACAGTAGCATAAGTGCACAGATATGCAAATATATAAATATTGGAAAAGAAGTAACAAAGAATTAAAAAAACAAGTTGCCTCAAAGAGTCTAACAGGAGAGGGTCATCATTTCCCCAACTCATCTGTGTCCTTGAGAATAATTTCTGCATTGTCTCTAGCTTCATCACATTCTTCCTGTAGTACGGTGATCAGAACTGCATACAGTACTTCAAGTAGAGTATGCCACGGCCTTGCACTCAGTGTCCTGGCTGACAAAGGTTAGCATATCATAGCCTTTTTCACCACCATATCTAGATGGGAGCCACTGTATGTACCTGTGCACCGAGGTCTCACTGAACTTCAGCACTCCTCGGGGCTCTACCATCTACTGTGTATGTCCTGGCTTGCTTTAACTTCCCAAAATGCATTACTTCACTCTTGTCCCATTTACCATTCCTTTGCCCACTTTCCTATTTTATCCTTGTAACCTAAGACAAGCTTCTTTGTCATCCACTCAACCACCAATTTTGGTGTCATCCCTGAATTTTGCCTTCGTGCAAACTCCATTCTCATCCAAGTCATCAATATACAAGGGAAACGGGGGGAAAAAAAAACACTGCTCCCTGTGACACACCATTGGTCGCAAGCCTTCAATCCAAAGCTAAAAGTGTTTTGTTTCTATTGCTCTGTGAGGAGAAGAATTCAAAGTGTAGTGATCCTCAAAGAAAATCAACTGCCTCATCTCTTTCTTGAAGTGGCAATCTCTTAATTTTAAATAATTAAAATAGTTAAGAACAATAACAAGCAAGAATCTGTGAGCAGTTGTCATTAAATTGTACATCTAATAATAGTATAATTACTTTGTCCTTGAATTTGAGCAGCTTTATTGCTGTAATGGTATTATTCCAGATAATAAAATGTGAATTATGTCATAATCTTTCTGCGTAGGGAAATCCCAATTGATCCTCTCTATAGATAAGCATTAAAGTTTAATGATCTATAGGATTTTATACTGGTTCTGTTCCTTTTTTTTTTGATACTAAAATGAGGAAGTTGCAGAGAAGAAGAAGAAGAAGCTGGAAATGTTTGGTGGATCAGTTATCAACTGTCTAAAGAGAAACTAATTTAGTGTTTTGAGTCAGATGCCCTTCGTCAGATTGTAGTGAAATTGCATATGATTTAATGGAAAACTGGGTGAATTTTTAGCAAGATAAAATGAAAACAAATGCGAATGCTAACAATCTAAACTAAGGGCAGAAGATAATGGAAATTCTCAGAATGTTAGGTCACATATGTGGGAAGAGAAACAGCTAACATTTCAGGGTGAAGACCTATATATAAAAGATTGGTCTAGCTCATAGTAAAACAGAAAGGCTTTGTGATTGGATATATGCAGGTTGCTGAGAGAAATGATGAATGCTCTGAAGGTTTTGACTACAGTCTTCCATTCCTCCTTGGTAATGGAGGGTTTCAACTGTTTCAACTGAAGCATTTCAAGTCTGTTTCCTTACAAATTGTTGAATTCCAGTTGGTGAATTAAGCCAAGGGTAGGGCTTGCAACAGTTAACCTCCTTAAAGAGGAAGGTGGTTGGGGGGAAGTGAGGGAAAGAGGGATAAGGAATTCAGGTAAATTTGTCTGGACAAGATATTGGGAAGGGGCAATTTTGGATATTACCCAATAGAAGTGGGATGAGGGTGGATCACATTCTCATATTAGTATGAAAGATTCCTGTAATCTATTTAGAGGGTATAACATTTTAGTGGGCATGGAAGCATTGTAGTTAAATTACTGACTCCCAGATAAATTATGTGTTGTTGATCCACTCATGAGATAAAATTTCACTATGGCAATTGGGGAATTTAAATTCAAGTAATTGTATAAATTTGGAAATTAAAAATAATTGCAATTTTAGTGATGGCAACAATGATCCATTGGATTGTTATAACAACCATCTGGTTCATGTTTAGTCTCAAAAACCTAGTGTGGTCAACTCCAATCTTAATCCTCAATTCAGGAGCAATTAGAAATGAGTAATAAATGCTGATATTGTCAGCAACTTCCAGATTTAGTTTAATATTCATGTCAGATTCATTTATTTATCACATGACATCAAAACATGCAGTGAAATGCATTGCTATGTCCTGTAAAGGAATTAAAAATAAAAGTCAGCTCGAAGGGAAGATTATATGCTTCCATAAAATTTGCTGATTATTTAGCTACAGCTATTAAAATAAGAAATCTGGGGATGGGAACGTTACATGCTATCTGATTCATGTGAATTGCTGGCCCTTCATGATGAAAATGAGGAGGAAGCTTCAGGGCAATTTCTGTTCTGCTTCTGTGTCCTTGGCAAATGCAAAAGTCAGCGAGATGCAGAATTCCAAACAGCCTGTCTGCTGCTCCATGAGCCCCATTTGTTCCCCAGTGTGGCAGAGTTTATAGGTTTATAGCCTTATCTGCCAAATCAGCATACACCGAGCTGGAGAGGAAGCGAGTTGATCTTTTAGGGCATTTAAGAGCAGGAGAAAGAGGACGTAACAAACACAATATACTGGAAGAATTTGGGTCAGACAGCATCTACGGACGATAATAAACATTCAATATTTTGAGCTGAGGCCCTTCATCAGGACTGGAAAGAAGAAGCCAGAGTAAAAGGTGTGGGGGGGGGGGGAGTGAGAGAAGGGAAGTATACAAGCTGGCAAGTGACAGGAGAAAGCGAGTGAGTGGGAAGGTAGGTGGGTGAAGAGAGGGGATGAAGGGAGAAGCTGGGAGGTAATACATAGAAGAGGTAAAGGGCTGAAGAAGAAGGAATCTGATAGGAGAAGAGTGGACCACAGGAAAAATAGTAAGAGGAAGGGCACTAGAGGGAGGTGATGGGCCGCAGAGAAGGGATAAGAGGGAGCTGGAATGGTAAAAGTGAGAAGGGGAAGTGGCGGGGGGGGCGCAAAATTATCAGGAGTTAGAAAATTGATGTTCATGCCAATCAAGAAGATAGTCGATAATGGAGATTACAGGCAATGAGCAAATCTTATCTTTTGCTCACAGGTTTAAAAATTGTAATAGAGTCTCCAATACTGAAACAGGCCCCTTGGCTCACCTACGCCATGTCAACCATTTAATATTGATCTGTACTAATCCGATTGCTGCCACTTGGTCTGCAGTTTTCTTTGCCTTAGTCACTCAATGGCAAGTGTACTTTTTTTAAGGTTGTGAAAGTGCTTGCCTCTACTGACCTCGCAGAGTGTGTTCCAAACACCAATCACTTCTGGGCGATATAGTCTCATGTTTGTATCTGATCTGAACCTCTTACTCACTGCCTGAAACCCACCCCTTAAAAATGTTCATGTCTGCTGTGGGGAAAAGTTTATGACAGTCTACAGTATCTGTGTCCTCATAACTATACATCTATATCAGGTCCTTGGTCAGCCACATCTGACCCGAACAAAATAAAACAAGACTATTCAGGTTCTCATAACTGCAAGCAACATCCTGATGAATCTCCTATACATCACACATAAAGCAATCATATCCTTTCTATACAGTTGTAATCAAAACTGTACCGTGTAGTCAAGATGTGGTTTTGCCAGTATTTTATAAAGCTGTACCACAACTTTCCTGCACTTGTGTTCTGTGCTCTGGCCAGCAAAAGCTGTCATCCCTTGTGTTTTTTTTTAACCATCCTATTGCTTGTGGTGCCTTCACAATATTTGGACTCGTATACAAAAGTCTCTCAATTGCTCAGTAGTCCTTAGGACCCTGCCATCCACTGTGTATATCCAATCCTTATTTCACCTCCCAAAATGGATTACTTCACTTTTTACAAGGCTAAATTCCAAAAAAAAAACCGGAGGATGACAATAGAAATGTTTAGGTTTAATTATCTAATACATACTTTTATTAGGCCAGAATTTGTGGGCAAAATAATAGCAAATTTGGTGTACAAGATTGTTCTCTAAACCTAAGTTTATAAGGAAACAGACCTAAAGTGGTTCTGTTGGAGGGAAAAGGTGAAGCTTTTAGTTTCTCTCAATATCAGTGATTTGTGTCCATACACTGTTCGTGTGTTAGTCTATAAGGCATTCAAGGTTCTACTCTGTATTAACTTCTACTTTAGCTCAACACAGAAAGGTAGGATTGGCATTTAACAATGTAATTGCTTTTGCATTAATGGAACACATGCTTCTGTAATGAGCATGCTGTTCCTGAGCTTAGAAAGGGAACCATTGAATTGAAAATATTCTGTCATCAGTGACATTTTAAAATTTTAATGTTTTTGTCTTAGTTTCTCTTTTTGTAGGCTTTAATTATCCTAAGTCCTGTCAGTTTTCTGTTTCTTGAGTCTTTAATTTAATTGGTTAAGGAGATAAGGTCTTTAGAGTTGACGTGCGTGTGTCCCTTTTTGCTTTTCTGGCAATTTATAGTGAAAAATATTTTTGAATTGCAGGATGCGATTTAAAAAATTTAATTAACGGGGATTTCCCAAGATGCTAACCCAGCAAATTTTCTGGGCCAATATTTCATGAAGGTCAGTGAGCCTTGAAGCTGGACTTCTCTGAAAACATGTTATTATAGATTGAGTTCCCAGTGAATGCACTTACATCAAATTTGGTGGGAATGGGGGCAGGGAAAGTGAGGAGAGACACCGACTCATTGCCTATGTCAAAAAATTGATTACCCATTGAAAATTGCTGGAGTCAGTTGCCTCTTGCATTGTGTTTCTCTAAAACTTAACAGAGGTTTGTATTTAGCCCAGACTGCAGTTTTTGTAGGCTATGTAGAGAGACAGCAAATGACAACTTATCAATTCAAGCATCAAATAAATCATAGTATTATGTGGCTCTTTACTATCGTCTTTACAGTTCATTGACATGATTGATGTAATTGTAACATTTCTGAATTCAATCTTGCACCTCTTGAATCCCAGCCTTGCATGTGTGCATTCTCAGTTTGCTGTTGTGTAGGAAAATGGTGACACATGATGCGTTCCAACAGTTGGCATAAAGCATAGATGTTCTACATCATCCCGCTCTGTTGCTACTGAGTAGCTAATTTTTGGGGAGAGAAGCATCCAAAATTGTCTGATCTTGATTTAAAAATAGTGATATATTGCAAACATAATATCCACGCTATCAATTCTGTTGTCTTTGCAAAGCTTTAATAAACTCTTTTATATATTGCACATCATGACCATTGAGTATTAATCCTATTCCTGAACCTAGGAAAGCAGCTTTCTTAACATGTGTACACCCTGATTGAATGAATCCAGTGGATTGTAGATGATGTTTGCTTCAGGCAGAACTAATGAGCCCCTCTTGTGTGGTGTGGAATGCCTTGTGATTGCTGAATTAGATGTGTAACTGAACCTGTTTGGGAAAATCCGGGTTTTTCAAGATCATCAGATGGGATGTTTATGACATTTTCTGTTGCCTCTGGTTATGATAGAGAGTATTGTTGTCTCCCAGTTGAAGAGTAGGGAAGCTATTCAGAATGTATGATGGAAAGCAACTGATGGAATTGTGCATGTACTGGGTATCTTACAAACTTAGCGGACAATAAACTAGTATACAACGTGAATGCTGCTTGATCCATTAAAGTTTAATTACTGCTTTGGGACTAAAGACGAACCAAATAGGTAGTTTGCAGTGCGCAGTAAAGTCAAAAGTGGGCTTTAATTATAAAACCAGATATTGTTTACATTTTCTGTGAGGAAACCACTATGCTAGAGGAAAAGAAAAATCCAAACTTAAGTTTAAGGAAACTTTTATTGCTGACCAAAGTGATTTGGCTTTGAGTAGGGACTTAAGTTTGTGTAAAATTCAATTGCTAGTATTTAACTCCGTTAGAAAATGAATAGGAATTGTATTTTCTGCTTTTGATCCCACTGATGTATCAGTAAGGCCTTTATTTAAGAAGTGTCTGAACAGTGGGGGAAATGGTGTGCAACGAGCTTACAACTTTAAAGCTATTTGCAGCTTAGCTGCACATAATGCACACAGAAATATTCTGTGATGTGCACTTATGCCAGTAGTATTAGTTCCAAATGGTCAAAAGTAGGCGGTCAAAGTCATTTGTTCATACAAGGTGATACACATTCCTTGAAACAATTTGCATTGAACTTAGTCATGCAAATGATCCTTATCATCAAGTCTTTATGGAATTATGTTTTAGTTTTATTTAAGTATTCTCATGTCAAATGTGTAAAATGCGATCCAGAACTATTTTGCATATTTCATCATTGCTCAAATAAATCCTCAGACTTTGTAAAAAAAAATGAGTACTTCAAAATATGAGTGTAATTAGTTTTACAAATGATTAATAGTTAATTATTTAATGTCTACAGTTCACACAAAGCATTGTTGTGCAAGAAATGTGTGTCAATATCACTTAGAGATGTTTTTCTTTCACTTAAGTATGCAGTATGCTTTTTATTCAAAACGTGCCAAGCTCATCTTAAATTGCTTCATTTGTCTTTTTTTCTACCTTGAATTGAATGTGCTTTGTTTAATAAAACTTTTTAAATGAAAACTTTAATTTTGCTCTTCAAATTGTAAGGCATAATTGTTGGATTAAGCAATACTGTTATGGGAAAACTTGGGAAGTCATGCGTGTTGAAAAATAGAGACACCTGTTGGGCCCCTAACAGAGAGCAATGCAGGGATTAATCGACCAGTAGCTTCTTTCACGAATACTGCTGCTCACTATTCCACTGAGGGCCATTAGTGTAAAATAAAGGAAACCTATTGCTGCTGAAAGTCTCCTTATGTTATAACCTACATGCATTGTTTGCAGAAGTACTGTGTTTATAAAGTGCTTGAGAAAAGTAAGCTGTATTTCTGAAGTGTAGGTAACTATAAAACATTTGTCCCAGTCTGAAAAAATGGAAGCGAATTCGAACCATGAGGTTGAGAAGTGTCTGAAAGAGGCTGACAGCAGGCCTGTTGTGGGTAAGTCACCAATCATTGAATAGATGGATTACCTTACATATATGAGCTCTTCTAAGCATCAGAACTCCATTGCATAAATAAGAAATGGCTGTGAAAAGTACTAGTAGTTTGCTGATTACGGGCTCTGGTTCTGAGCCCCTGTTTGTTTTGCAGGAAGCTGTCTCAAAATAGCCTGACTAGTGTACGGCTTTCTCATGCTGATGTCAGAGTATAAATCGAGAAATGGCTGTCAGTAACCAAGGCGTTGAGCAGAGTTTCTACTCTCTAAACAAGGAAAAGTGAATGGTTGAAGTCTGTTAATTGTTTCACAGCATCATGCACGTTTTGTAAAGATGAAGTGAGGTTACAGTGTGCAGTAGCCAGTACGCCAATGCACTAAAAGGCTTACAAAATCATGAAGGACGAGTTTCAGCTCAAGTGGAAAAGACTGAGGTGTATTTGGATAAGTGCCCAGAATTTGCTGGTATATTTTTAAGGTGAAACAGCTGAGACGTTCTCCACTAATCTGGTTTTGGAATCATAACATAATGATGAATTTGATTAAATCTTTTTTTTCACTTTCATTCTGAGGAAATGTTTACTTTTCTTAGCAAGTGTTTCCAATATGTTTCGGTTATCATTTGCTATTTTGAATGAGCTTTGTGTGTAGTAACATTCTTTGACTCTTGAATCAAGTGATCAACCTAACCACCTTTACTTAACGTAGTTACGCAAGGCATCCCGGTTGGGCTTGGTTACCCATCACTAAATCCTCTTTTTGGATCATCCTTCAACTAAAAACTTATTCAGATAGTTTGTCATGGGGGTCATTGAGAGAATCACAGCCAGTTCCGGTGGTCCCCGTAAATGCCAGCAGTAGTTAGAGAAGCCTGTCCAATTTCTGTTTTCCATTCCCTGTCCCTCCCAAACCTATACCCCACCCTTCCCTTCCCATCCACCCCTTCCTCTCCCACTCGTCCCTCTACCCCTCTCCTCCCTACTTCTAATCCACATTAGCTCAAGACACTTGTCCCACCTTATCTGCAGTATGTCTATAGTTGATTACAAATAATGCAACAGAGGTATGGAATCAGAATGTATCATTATGGGCAGTATCAGTTCACATTTTATAAATCTTGTGCTTAGAGAATGTGGTTTCACATTTACTTATAACATTACACTAAGCATAAGTAGGATAGTAATTTGCTTACATAGTGAGAAAGTAATGCACTTACGCCTATTAGAAGAAATGCAAGAAGCTACTTTTGCACTGATGCTTCAAGGAGAAAAATATTGTCTGATGTTAACACTCTGTTGGAAGGCCCTGTGCATGTCTCACTGACTCAATATAGTAGCGCTGCAGCTGTCCAGAAGGAAAATTGGAACTTCATGGAGTTCACGGTTTTCCTTTCTGTAGGATTTTTCTTTGGAAATGGATTATGTTGCACCCAAAAACTTGATGTGACACAACTTTAAAGGGAAGTGTCCAGAAATAAAGAAGTTTCCAGATCTTATCATTTGTATGTGAAGTATGGAAGGGAACAAGCAAGGGATCAGAATATCATAAGATATATTTGCAGAATTAGGCCATTTGGTCCATGGAGTCTGTTTCACTATTCAATCATGGCTGATTTTTAAATGTTTTCTCAAACCCATTCTCTCACCTCCTTCCCATAACCTGTAACCCACTTACCAATCAAAAACCTATCAATTTCTGTCTTAAATATCAAAAGATTTGGCCTCCACGTCCTCTGGCAATAAACCACACACGGTCACCACCCTCTGGCTAAGAAATTCCTCCTCATTTCAGTTCTAAAGGGATGTCTCCTTTACTTTGAGGCTGTGCTTTCAGATCTTAGGCTGTTCCTCAACTCTATCAATACTGAAACAGGAGGAAATCTGCAGATGCTGGGAATTCAAGCAATACACACAAAATGCTGGTGGAACGCAGCAGGCCGGGCAGCATCTATAGGAAGAGGTACAGGCGACGTTTGGGGCCAAGACCTTTCGTCAGGACTAGTCAGCCATGATTGAATAGTGAAACAGACTCCATGGACCAAATGGCCTAATTCTGCAAATATATGTTATGATATTCTGATCCCCGCTTGTTCCCTTCCACATTTTACATACAAATGATAAGATCTGGAAGCTTCATAATTTCTGGACACTTCCCCTTAAAGTTTTGTCACATCAGGTTTTTGGGTGCAACATAATTAATTTCCAAAGAAAAATCATATAGAAAGGAAAATAGTGAACTCCATGAGGTTCCAATTTTCCTTCTAGACAGCTGCAGTGCTACTATATTGAGTCAATGAGACATGCACAGGGCCTTCCAACAGAGTGTTAACATTAGGGTCTCGGCCTGAAATGTCGCCTGTACCTCTTCCTATAGATGCTGTCTGGCCTGCTGCGTTCCACCAGCATTTTGTGTGTGTTGCTATCAGTACTGAGTAGATTTTAATTAGATCACCACCACCCCCCCCCCCACCCCCGCCGCCACCCTTCTGAACTCGGGAACTCGGCCAGAGCCATCAAACGCTTGCCTTTCAATCCCAGGATCATTCTTGTAAATATCCCCCGAACACCCACCAGGATCATCTTTCCTTAGATATGGAACTCAAAATTGCTCACAAAACATAGGAAGTTCAGAGGGAGTTTGACACTCTCCTGGTAAAATGTCCTGTGCATTTGACTGTGTTCTGGACATCTGTAACAAAACTGCTCTGAATTGACTGTATTGCTTCGGCCTCAAAAGATTTACCATCTATTGTCACTAACTACTGCTCCATTTTTGATCTCCTTTTCCTCACAGACTTCCATAATGCCTCCCAACCTCAATCTCTTCCCAGTGACTGCCTGAGTAATTTCAATGCAGCACTTGCTCACAGCATGGAAGACATCTTGGCCACATATGTGGAAGCTTCCAGCTTGCCAAGTTGTAGCCATAGGGCAAGAAACAGATAGTGAAATTTCATGCCAAGTTCCCTTTGTTAGTATTGCTAAAGTAAGAAGACAATTGTATTTTTTGTTTTGGAAGAAGGGAAAGTGAGGAAAACAGTAAAGAATATCAAAGAGGAGTTCAGGCCTATGTTTTGAGGAAACAATTACTCTAAAAGCTGGCAATTGGAGACATGAGAGAAAAAACAAACTAATTGAAATTAAAAGGTTCACTGACAACTATGGGGAGAGATGAATAAAGAGAGTGGTTATGTGATTTTGTTAAATTGAATGTTTAACTCAAGTTGATAAACTGGTATTAAGCAAATTGTTAACTTGTTACAACCGAGGCTGCAATGGCTCTAGATGGAAGGTGAGGTTACAATAATTGGTAAATTGATTTCATATTGTCACATATACCAACTTGCAGTGAAAAACCTTGTTTTGCATGCATCCAGACGGATCATTCCACCACATTGGTGTCATTTGCACCTTGGCCTGGAGGAACACTGCTTTGTTTGGTTATAATCACTGGAAACTTGGGGTCATCACTGAGGACTGAACAGCGATGCTCTGCAAAATAGTCATCCAGCTTCTCCATTGCAAAATTCACCATGCCATGGCCATGAGTACAGCACAAGAGAAAGTGCTGCTAGAAGGGGAATGGTTGGTGTGAACAGAAGAGTGAGCCAGGAAATCACAGGGGAGTGATCTTTTTGAATGCTGAAAAGAGAGGACAGGAGAAAATATACATCTAGTGGTGGATTCTGTTAAAGGTGTCAGAAATTATGAGGGATAGCTTATTGAATGTGGAGATTAATAAGTCACAAGGGGAAGGCAAGACTGGGAGAAGAGGAGATGAGATTGTCAACTAGAGAATAATGGAAGCCATTGTTAAGCAAAATAGAAACCAGCTAACAGATACATTGGTGTGGAAAATCTTTGAATTATGGCTGATCCAAAGAATATAGAGGGACAGGATGAAAGGAACAGATGGATGGAGTTGTAGCTAAGATAGCTTGGGGATTATTGGGTTTTTAAAGAATATTGAAACCTAACCTATTCTGGTGCTAAAAATATCAAAAAAGGCAAGAATCAAATATCGGCTGTGTAGAAGTAAAAGCAGTGTGGATATTGGCGACAAAGGTCATGAAAGTTTTGAGGTCTGTACAAAGAACAGTATCTGAGCTTTTTTTGCTCCAGCCACATTTATACTACCATCTCTGAGGATCATTCAGAGACCTTATTGCTCCTCTTTTCAATCTCTTGTAAGTTTAACACAGTCTACATCTGCATCTTTGTTTTTCCCTGCTGTTTTCCAATTTTGTGGGATAACTTTGGCCTTCTGGTCCAGTAACAATCTCTGTACTTCACCCGCACTTAGAAAGTTACCCATGGAGCTCTCCCAGGATCTATTATTGGTAACTGTCTCCTTCTGGTTTCTTGTTACAGTTCGTTGCTATCATTTGCAGGAACAGTATTAGCTTCTACTTGAATATCTGGATATCACCCATCTTTAGCACTCTGCTTCTCTTTTTATCCATAACCATTTCTTTTATTGGATTTTTTGCTTGCCATTTCCTCCAGCACGATGCTAAGAATACAGAAGCTATCAGTTTTAGTTACCACTATGCTTGATTTCAAACTCTTGGCTACCTGAACTGTGCCTGATTAAAATCTCATGATTGAATACACACCTGAACTTCAACCTCCAATATTCCATGCATGTTATCAACACAGTCTGCCTCAGCCCTTGCCTCTAAACACTTTATCAGCTCTTTACATCTTCAGGCGATGCTTACACGAATGTTCTCTCTGACTTCCTTGTCTTTGTCTTTCATAACCCTACCTTGTTCTAATATTGCCACTTGACATACAGTACCAGCTCTGTGCCCTTGAACATGTCTTCATATCCACCTGCAGCCTTTAATTTCATTTTGTGCTTTTCTGTCTTCCATCTTTAGCCCTCATTTTGACTCTCACATGCCTAATGGTCGTCCCAATTACTGTTAGCACTGTGCTTGGCATGCTTCTCTCCTTGAATGTTGTCTCTCCAATTTTAATGACATTCTTGATACTCCATTATATTTCTCCCATTTACTTCACCAGGACTCTATCAAAGGTCATTCATTTATCCTTTCATGTTCTCTCTCCCTCCAGCTGCACCCTTGCTCCCATAGCCACCATTTGGACCATATTCAAGATGTGTTTTGATTTTGAATCTACTCTATAACCTTCTGAGGCCATCGTAGAATTACACAGAATGACCACATTGCGTAGTATTCAGTATATGTACACATAAAACTTAATTGTACAAATCAAAATCTGAAAATTTAAAATAAAATGAACACAGCAAAGTGCATCCATCTCTTAATCAGCATCCATAAACATCTGTATCTCAGACCTTAGATAATGATAGCTCCTCCTTGAATTTGACTTTGACCATGAATGCTCCTTTATTTAGATTTTAAAGGAAGATGTTGTTTTTCCAAGTGACATCTTTGAATGTTATACCTCAGTGCCCTATTATCTGAAATTGTGCATGCTTTTGACTGAGATGGTGAATTTTTAATGTTGCATGCTCCTTTGTCATTCAAATACCCCAGATTACATTCACTGTGTCTGTTTCCAGCTAAGTATTCCAGCTCAGAGTGACCTCCAGGCTCAGCTTTGCTGGGTACCTGAGCATGAATCTTATTTGTTCTAGGATTACATTGGCTACCCTGTGTGTTTTTGAAAAGTTAATTTCAATAAAAGATGGCAAGATCATATTGAAGCAGTAAAGCTTACTTTGGATTGATTTAAATTTGTATTCAAGTGTACACTTACAGCTTTAAGTGCTGTCTTTATAAAGACTTGAAAACACACAATAGAAGCAATGTAGAAGATATCATTTTCACAGTAAGTAGAATTTGCCCAATAAACTGGAGAAATCTGAAAAATTCAAATTGAGCTATTTGATTGTTGTTTAATCTTTCTGGCTTCTGGGCGAAGGAAATGGTCAGAAATGAATTATTCGTTTAAAAAAAGAGGCAGAAGAAATAAAATGTTATTAACATGGATAAGTAATCTATCAACGCAAACACGAGGAAATCTGCAGATGCTGGAATTTCAAGCAACACACATAAAAGTTGCTGGTGAACGCAGCAGGCCGGGCAGCGTCTCTGGCTGCCTGGCCTGCTGCGTTCACCAGCAACTTTTATGTGTGTTGTAAGTAATCTATCACCCTGTGCTCACTGACTTGAGTTGTATCGGTTCAGTTTTGAGAAAAGCCTGCTAATGAGAACTTGCACTGCAGTTCACTCAATGGCTGTGACAGCTTGGAGAAACTATAAGCTCTGTGTGCAGCAAAAACACTTTGTTTCATTTTCATTTCAGTTTTTTCTTTCAGTAGTTTAAGATTTTTAGTGGCCATCCAAGCTAGGAAAACATTCCTGAAATATTCAGAGTTCTTTGGTTAGCAGATGTGAATCTGAAAAGTCTTAAATGTTGACAATCAATTTCCCAAATTTATTAAACACTAAATAAGGTGAGTTGGTATTTATAATCACATCTTATGATATTTGCTTCAGGATTCAATCATATAGTATCTCTGAGACCCTTTGGGGTAGGCTCACTGCAGATGTTGATAGACTGGTACATTTTAAATGCCAACGAAGTATGATTAAAAATATGGTGGAATCAATTTAGATGTTACCAATTTGCAAAGAAAGTAGATTAATGCAAAACAGCTGTTCTTTTAAAGACACTCAATTTTGAGAAACCATATTCATTTTAATTCTTGGGCAATCCCTTGGGGTTGGGGATGATTTACTTTTAGCCCAGCTCAGTGAATTTCTAATTGGCTGATAAAGCCAAAATGGGACTTGCAGGTACTGCTGCAAGTGGGGTAAGTGCAAGTGCTTGATACCATAGATGAGTAGATGGCTAATTCGGGTGACAAAAATGTTCCTTCTGCTATTTACACAGCATTTCCATGTACTGCTGGTGAAGGGACTCCAGGTTTTCAATTCCATCCCAATTATTCATTGTCATCCATTTTAATTGGTCATAATCCAGGAAATCTGGGACGTTGCACTTATTGAGAAGACTTTGTGAGCATCTTTGAATTGTTTCTTCTGTCCACCTGGTAGTTTCTTGCTGTGATGGAGTTCAGAATCAAGTGTCTGTTTCAGGAATCAGATATTGGGCATGTCAGAAATGTGGCCTTCTCAGTGGAGCTGACTGTGTGTAATGAGGCCTTTGATGCTGGAGAGATTAGCTTTGCAGAGGATATTGATGTTGGTTCATTTGTCCTTCCCCTGGATTTGGAGGATTTTGCAGAGAGAACCATGGTAGTAACTCCTTCAAGTAATTCATGTCAAGACAAGCTGCACATGACTTTTTTTAAAACACTCTAAGCCTGGGATCCATTAGTTGACAGTGAAGCATTCTTTTCAAATTTGGCTGCCGAAAGACATTCACCTCAATTTTAAGCAATCATGTTGTTGTAGAGTGATCCAGTTTCTGCCACTATATCCACATCAACAATTAAGTACTCATTTTATAGTAACCCCATTCACCAGTACTCAGTCCATGGCCTTCTACACTTTAGCAATCCAACTACTAGAATACTTAAATGTTGTGAGCGTCTGTTCCTTCACCCCCCTCCCCTCAGGCATTGCATTCCAGTTTGCTGAAGATGCTGTAATCGGTCCTTATTTTCCAGCAATCTGATATCTGGTTGCTATCTTTCTGACTATTTTGTACTACTTCATGAAATTATATTGCATACTCTTCTACCTCCAGCTTTGCATATTTTTCTCACTCACTGGTAATCCTCACTATGTCGCTGGTATCCTGCTGTGAGTGATTTTGTGTTTCTCTGCCAGAGGGTATTGTTAACATAACGTAAATTTACCAAACACCAGAACATTCCTCTAGTCATCGTTGGGTCAAATGATGACCTCCAAGCAAAGTTCATTTTAATTGAAACCAGACTGTGCTGAAAAGACCAAGACCTGCACTCCACGTGAAGCTAAAATCTCCAATCCCTTGAAAACTTAGATTAGTACTCTTATCCTCAAGGGACCAAATGTTTGACTTCGTGTGTTTTCAACAATTTAAGTAATACTTTGCTTATTTAAATGAACACATTTCTCTCCATTTTATGTTGCCAAACATGAATTTGCTTGTCGGACTATAGTGTGCTTGTTGCAATCTGGTTAAGTGGTACACTATTAGACGGTTGGTGATTAACCATATATTTATGTGACAGTCAAAAAAGGCAAAGGAAGGACATCCCCTTCAGGCAAGCTTTGCAAATGAGCAATTTTCCACAAGTGAGTGAAAGGATTTATCATTTACATTATGCAAAATGTTTTACTTAATGAAGAACTGACAGTATTTATTTTTGTCTGTATTATTCAGCATTGGAATAAATTGGAGGCTTTACAGCTTCTGAAACAAAAAAAATACTTAGGATTGATTCACCCCACTTCAAAGCTTAGCAAAAATGTTTCATCTCACATGAGGTATTATTGTTTTATACATGTGCTTTGTGATGAAGAAAATATAACAGCAACAAAAGTGCCTTTAATAGAACACATTCATACAAATCTGTTGCTGACCCTCCAGACATTATTGGGATATTTGATCAAAGCTTGTTAAAATCAGTTTAAAGAGAGACGCAACGGTTTAGCAATAGAATTCCAAAGCTCGATGTGCAGACAACTGAGGGCTTTGCTGATGATGGAGTGGTTTAATTTTGGGATGCTCAAGAGCCCTTAATTAAGGGAGCACAAATATTTCAGTGCTGTATGGAGATGAGGAAGATTTTTTTTAAACAAGAGAGAATCTGCAGATGCTAGAAATCCAAGCAACACACAAAATGCTGGAGGAACTCAGAAGGCTAGGCAGCATCTATGGAAAAAAGTACAGTTGTCGTTTTGGGCTGAAACCCTTTGGCAGAACTGGAGAAAAATAGCTGAGGAGTAGATTTGAAAGGTGGGGGAGGGGAGAGAAAAACGCCAATCATAGGTGAAATTTGGAGGGGGAGGGAAGAAGCAAAGAACTGGGAAGCTGATTGGTGAAAGGGACAGAAGGCCATGGAAGAAAGAAAAGGGGGTCGGTGAGAGTTTTTTTAAGGTAGGGCAAGGATGAGGGCATGAGAATGCAAATTTTAAATCTGAAATAATGTTTGACCCATAGACTTTGTAAATCACTGAGCAGGCTGGTGATGGATGAAGGGGACGTGACGTGTACTTTGTCAGCCAACATCTGGATAATGTTTTTTTAAGAGGATAGAATAAGGGTAGTTGACAAGGAATATGTTACAGTAGTTAAACCCAGAGGTAATGATAGGCAAGGGGTTTGGCAACAATGAGAAAGGTCGGGGTCAAGCATTTTCAGTTCAAAGTTCAAAGTAAATTTAATATCAATGTATATGTCACCATATACAAACCTGAGATCCACGTTCTTGCAAGCATACTCAGTAAATCCAATAGCCTTAACAGAATCAATGAAAAACTAACCAATAGGACATAAAACCAGTGTGCAAAAGACAACAAACTGTGCAAATACAAAAAGAAAGAGAAAAAAATAAATGCTAACAAATAAATAAGCAGTAAATATCAAGACATGAGATGAAGAGTCTATGAATGTGTGTCCATAGGTTGTAGGTACATAGGTTTAGTGATGGGGAATGAAGTTATCCCCTCTGGTTCAGGGGCCTGATGACTGAGGGGTAATAATCATTCCTGAACCTGGTGGTGTGAGTCCTGAGGCTCCTGTACCACCTTCCTGATGGCAGCAGTGAGAAGAGAGCATGTCCTGATGATGCATGGTACTTACTTGTGCCAGCATCTATGTAGATTTTGCTCAATGGTGGGGAGGGCTTTCCCTGTGATGCACTGGGCCATATCCACTACTTTTTGTAGGTTTTCCATTTGGGAGCATTGGTGTTTCCATACCAGGCTGTGATGCAGTCAGTCAATATACTCTCCACCACACACCTATAGAAGTTAGTCAACGTCATAGATGTCATGCTGGATCTTCACAAGCTCCTAAGGAAGTAGAGGTGTGGCTGTGCTCTCTTCATAATTGCATTTATGTGCTGGGCCCAAGACTGATCCTCTGAAATAACAACACTGAGGAATTTAAAGTTGCTGCCCACCTCCACCTCTGATCCTCCACTGAGGATTGCCTCATTCATGGATCTCCAGTTTCCTCCTCCTGAAGTCAATAATCAGCTCCTTGGTCTTGCTGACACTGAGTAAGAGGTTGTTGTTGTGGCACCACTCAGCCAGATTTTCAGTCTTCCTCCTATATGCTGATTCATCACCACCTTTGATCTGCCCTTAGCCTCCGTCACTCCAAAGTAAAGTTCCCCATGCAAGGCTCCTTCAGAAATTAATGAGGCATGGGATCCAAGGAGGCCTTGCTTTGTGGATCCAGAATTGGCTTTCCCACAGAAGGCAAAGGGCAGTGGTGGATGGTTCATATTCTGCATGGAGGTCGGTGACTAGTGGCTTTCTGCAGTTATGTGTTCTGGGACCCCTCCTCTTTGTGATTTTTATAAATGACCTGGATGAGGAAGTAAGAGGGTGGGTCAGTAAGTTTGCTGATGATACACTAGTTGGGGGTGTTGTGCATAGTGTGAAAGGTTGTTAGAGGTTACGGTGGAAAATTGATGGGATGCAGAACTCAGCAGAGAAACGGCAGATGGACTTCAACCCAGATAATTGTGAAATGGTTCATTTTGGTAGGTCCAATCTGAAGACAGGATATAATATAAATGGTAAGACTCTTGGCAGTGTGGAGAATCCGAGAGATCTTGGGGTCCATGTCGATAGGACGCTCAAAGCTGCTGCGAAGGTTGGCAGTGTTGTTATGAAAGCGTATGGTGTGTTGACATTCATCAGCCGAGGGATTGAGCTCAAGAGCTGTGAGGTAATGTTCCAGCTACACAAGACCTTGATCAGACCTCACTTGGAGTACTGTGTTCATTTCTGGTCACCTCACTACAGGAAGGATATGGATGCTATAGAAAGAGTGCAGAGGAGATTTACAAGAATGTTGCTTGGATTGGAGTGTGTACCTTATGAGAATAGGTTGAGGTTGAGTGAACTTGGCCTGTTCTTCTTGGAGTGATGGAGGATGAGGGGTGACCTGATGGAGGTGTATCAGATAATGAGAGGCATTGATCATGTGGATAGCCAGAGGCTTTTTCCCCGGGACTGAAATGGCTAACATGAGGGGGCATAATTTTAAGGTGCTTGGAAATAAGTACTGAGGGGATGTCAGGGGTAAATTCTTCACACACACAGTGGTGAGTGTGTGGAATGGGCTGCCGGCAGCGGTGGTGGAGGCGGATACAATAGGGACTTTTAAGAGACTGTTAGATAGGTACATGGAGCTTAGAAAAATAGAGGGTTATACGCTAGGGAAATTCTTGGCAGTCCCTGGAGTTGGTTACATGGTCGGTATAATATTGTGGGCTGTAAATTTCTATGTTCTATGTAAACAACTAACTTTGTCCAACCTCTCGTTATAACACGTGCACTTTAATCCAGACAGCATCTTGGTAATCCTCTTCTGCACCCTTTCTAAAACCTTAACATTCTTCTTATAATGGGGCAATCAAGACTGCATACAATACTACAGAGGCAGCCTAACAAGCAGATTTTTCAATCTTTCCCGTCTCAAATCCAAAACGAAGACATCCACGAATTCCCTCATCGAGTTCCAATACGCAGATGACAACAGTGTTGCAGCTCTTTCAGAAAACCACCTACAACAGATTCTGACTGCCTTCAACCGTGCATACATGAAACTTGGAATTACCATCAATTCCAAGAAGACTCAGATCATCTATCAACCGTCACCAATTGAGGCAAATCGGATAGAACCATCATTTCAACTTGGTGAAACAACCCTGGAAAACGTGGACCACTTTCTGTATCTTGGAAGTCACCTCTCCTCCAATGTCGACCTTAATGACGAGATCCAACATTGTCTTAGATGAGCTGGAACAGCTTTTGGATGTCCCGGAACAAGAGTCTTTCATGATCGTGACATCCGAACAGACACTAAAGTGTTAGTGTACAAAGCGGTGGTAATCCCAATGCTCCTGTATGCATCAGAAACCTGGACAACATACCGACGACATCTGAAGGCACTTGAAAAGTTCCATCAACGCTGTCTTCGAGACATCTTGAATATCAGCTGGGAAGATAGAAGAACCAACGTCAGTGTGCTAAATGAAGCAAAAACAACAAGCATTGAAGCCTACGTCATCAAGAACCAACTAAGATGGAGCAGTCATGTTGTTCGGATGAAAGACGAACGTCTGCTGAAACAAATCTTCTACTCCCAGCTTAAAGAAGGCAAACATAAAAGAGGCAGATAACAGAAGAGATTCAAAGACGTCTTAAAAGCCAACATGAAGAAACGTAACCTCGACATCAACAATTCGGAAACCAATGCCAAGGACAGGAAAATCTGGCAAGCCATCATCGGAGAAGGAGCAGCAGCTTTCAAAGCCAGCAGATGTGCAGAATTAGAAGAAAAGAGAAGAAAATGGAAAGAGAGACAGCAACAACTAAAGCCCAATCTGCCATCTGGAACTACCTGTCCTGAATGCAGAAGAACTTTCAAAGCCAAGATTGGACTCATAAACCACTTGAGAGCCCATAAGTAGATCAACAGAATGAAGACCATCGTCCATGACCTTGAGAGATAGCCATGACGACGGAAAGCTGCAATGTAACTTCCTGACTTCTGAACTGAATTCCTCGACTAATAAAGGCAAGTATATTGTATGCCCTGTCAGCTTCTGTTGCCACTTTCAAGGAGCTCTGAACTTGGACTGCAAGATTCCTCTGCTCAGCAACTGTCTTGTCATCAGCTATACTGACCTGCTTCATATGCCTCTTGCTTGATAAGAATGGGACCCTCTGACCTTGTAGGATGGTGTGGTTGATTGTGTACAAAGTTCAGGACGGGATGAGCAGGAGAATGAGGGACACTTATCTTTGTCACTGGTACAAATGTACAATTGTTAAGTTAGAAATCTGATTGAAGAACTTCAAACTTGTTGTTTTGAGCAAGAGATGGGGCAGTGTGTTCAAGAAGAGGAAGGAAAAAGATATCTGAGATTTGGCAATTTATTTTTTTAAGAAAGGACAGTAGGTGATTGGTGGTGTGGGGTAAATGTTGAAGATAGATTTAAAAGGAGCTGGAAAGGCAGCAAAGGGGTGAGAAGCATCGGCCACAGTTGCTCCAGGATGAGCTGCTGGAGGATCAGAGTGTAATGAGAACAAACCTGTGGCAGCACTTGATGTGCTTCATGGACAGGCTGGGCATAAAGATGGTATGAGGGGAGAGATTAGAGAAAGACGTTTGAGCAGTGGAATTTTCAAGGAACTTTGGCCTGGTGGGCTTGGAAGGAGGTAGCCAGTAAAATGATCTCAATCCGAATGATAAATATGTACACTAGCTCCTTTCATTTGTTATAGGGGCTAGATGAGTTCAGTGCAAGGTTTAAGGTGGTCATGTCGAGAAAAAAGCTGGGTTTTAGGTGAACAGTTTTTGAAGTCAGGAGCTGCACAACAGTGCACAGTGTGATCCAGCCAGGTCTGCCTGATTTTGCTAAACCAATTGTCCACAATGTCCGTTCAAATCTATGATTCCTGAAAGTGGAGCTGAGAGCTTCATCAGGCCAGAAGCTAATTTGTGCCCAGGATGTTTGAGGTCATGCTTTCTTTTCTCTGCTACCATTGGGAAGGAGGTACAGGAGCTCTTGGGTCCCACACCACCAGGTTCAGGAACAGTTATTACTCTTCAGCCATTAGGCTCCTGATCCAGTGTGGATAACTTTACTCACCTTAACTCTGAACTGATTTTGTTTGTCAGTCTTTGGGTGTATTTTTTCATTCATTCTATTGCATTTCTCCATTCTACTGTGAATGTCTGCAAGAAAATGAAACTCAATGTAGTATATGGTGACTTTCAACTTTGGACTTTGGGCCACAGACAACGTTGGTTACATTGTGGGGAGAGGAGAGGCTCTTATGCAAAAGCAATCCAGTTAGTCTTCCCTCTGCCTCTCCCTGAAGCACTGTAAATGTACAATCATTTTCTACTGTGATATCTCAAACAAAAGATAAAGATCCAACACGTTCTATGTTACTTTTAAATATTGTTCTGTCTTGGAAGCAAGCATTGCAGCAATCCAGTAGGTGGAGCACCACTCCACATTTAATAGGTTCATTTTGTCTGATCATTCTGTACTGAAATGGGATCTTGATGTTCAAACTTGGTACCAAAAATAGACATTTCAGATTGCCTGAAGACTTAGTTGCTGTTTAAATGAAGTGAACTGTGTAAATGTATCAACTTTCACTGCGCTTTAATCTACACATTAATAGAATGGGTGTGGAGAAAGTGTAATTGATGTTCTCACTCATATTCAATCATTCGTTTTTTCAGAGCAGTTAAATCCAAAATGTGTGATTTCGCAGAAACACTTCTATACTTTGGGAATTCTGAAGTACAAATTTACAGTGTCAGAGTAACATTATATGTGCACAGATATGCAAATGTACAAATATTAGAAGAGAAGTAAGAAAGAATAAAAAAATGTTACCTCAAACAGTCTAATGGAAGGGGGTTATCACTTCCCTGGTTACAGCATGACTCACTATAGAGCCCAATGGCCGAGGGTAAGAATGACCTCATATGGTGCTTTTTAGAGCAGTGCTGTTGTCTTAGTCAATTACAAAAAAATGATCCTCTGTTCAGCCAAGGTGGCATACAGAGGGTGAGAAACATTGTACAGAATGGCCAGGG
Source organism: Mobula birostris (assembly GCF_030028105.1). Lineage (NCBI taxonomy): Eukaryota > Metazoa > Chordata > Chondrichthyes > Myliobatiformes > Myliobatidae > Mobula > Mobula birostris. The sequence continues at coordinate 186,782,439 of NC_092372.1, forward strand.
TTTTCCGTCGGGTCCTTTGTTATACCAGAGCCTCCAGTGTGTCCAGTTTGACTCCTATAACAGTGCCAGCCTTTCTAATCAGTTTATTGAGTAATTACTTGGTCTGAAAATGTTCCTGATATGCAAGTTTTATGATGTCTAAGTTTAGTTCATTTCATTACATGCACGTGCAATTAAATAAAAATCAAAATAAAATGCAGATGCTGAAAATCTGAAATAAAACCAGAAATTGCTGAAATTTGCAGCAAGTCGGGCAGCATTTATGAAGAGAAACCGAGTCAGTGTTTCAGATTAAAAATGCGTTAACAGAATTTGTAAAAAAAAACACACACACAAATTAGTTTTAAATTGTAAAGAGAATGAGTAGTTGCCAGAGGGGATGCAAATTACATGAGTGTCCTTTTACCTGCAGTTTCCACGGATAGAGGAATAAAATTATAGCCATCAGCTACAATTAACAAACTCCTAATTGTGTCCTTCTGCCATTTAAATGTTGTATCCAGTCAAGGGAAGCTTGTTCTCCTCTAATGAAAGCTTTCATGTTGCAAGTCAGTGTAAGCATGGCTCTGGTGCATTTGTTTTCAATTAGCTGGGCAAAGAAGAAAGTTCTTCAACAGCCTGAAGAATTCATCAAGTGAAGCCAGGAACTGCAAGTTCAGGTTTTATTTTGGAAGAAGCTAGAGGTAATTTGTGCAATATATTCGGCTAGCAGTTGGATCCCAGAGAGGCGAGTGAACAAGGATCCGGTAGGAATTCAAAGTCAATTCTAAATTCACATTACCACGTGTATTTTGAAAAGCAACAAACGTGAATTAAACATAAAAAATGCTGAAAATATTCAGCAGGTCAAGAAGCACCTGTGCAGAGTGAAACAGTTAACGTTACACAATGAAGGTCTGATATATCAGAGCCAGGAGTCAAACATGTTTTAAATTGCAGAGAAGGGAGAAGGATGGAGAGAACAGTGGAAATGTTTGGGAATGGTGGAGATCAAGAGAGTGTGAATGACAGCAAACAGTGTTGGAGCTGGTTGAGAAACAGTCTTAAGGCCTATTAAATTTAGCTTTTATTTGGAGGAGATAAAAGGAAAGATAAAGCATTGGAAAACACAATTTTTGCTGGGAATCTGAAAGAAAAGAGAATGCTGGAAATTCTCAGTGAGCCAGACAACATGTGAAAAGCTATAATAAATGAACTAATATGACAACTTGACCCTTGATCAGAACTGACCAGCACACAAGCTGGAAAGTTTGGGTACCTAAAGCTGTTGAATTGAGTGTTGAATCTTGAGGGTTGTTACATACGAGATCTGAACTTTGAACTAATATTGGGGTTCATTTGGACAAATATTAGAGGCCAGAGGCAGAGAAGTTAGAGTTGGAATGGAATGGAGAATCAAAATGATGAACAACCAGCAGCTCAGAGTTAATCTTGAAGACCAGAAGAAATGCTCTGTAAAGCAGTCACTAAGTCTGTGCTTGGTTTAATCAGTGTGTAGGAGAATGCATTGGGAACACTGAATGTAGTGTACAAGATTGGAAAAAATCTGGATGAGTTGCTGGGATCACACTTCTGTCTCTATCTCACCTTCTCCCCTTTTTCTGCATGCTGGGATACACAGTATTATTGAAGAACAGGAGGTCATATGGGCTTGGAAAATTAACACAGGATTGGGCAGAGTCAGCTTTGATTTCTGAAAGAAAAGTCAAGTCATTGTCTCATTTGGGAGGAGTGTAGTTGTAGAAGTGAACAAGTTCACTGTCTATAGTATATCAATGATTCAGATAAGGAAATGAAGCATATTATTTGCTGGTGATACAAGACAATGGGCTTTGAGGAGGGTACAGGAAGGCTTATTTCTTATTCATATTTTCTTATAGCACAGAAGAATATCATTTGGACAATTGAAACTGTCCATTCTAAGAGCAATCCTGTCAGTCCCATTCCCTTATTTACCTTACTGAAACCTACTTTCTCTTGCATCAACTCCTCCCTTATTCTCCTGCTTCCAGGGTTAATGTACAATAGCAAATAAATCTACTGGCCAGTATGTTTGTTGGATGAAACTGGAATACAGAAGAACTTAGACAGATTAGGAGAATGGGAAAGAAAGTGGCAAATGAAATTTTTTTTCCCAGCATGTCATACCAGACATTCGGCCATTCTTGTCTGGCACGTGGTGTCAGGATTAACCAGGTCAGGTTATGAACGTTTCTGACTTGACCCTTGTATTTCTTATGAGGCCAAGTGGCTAGCTCGACACTCAACCCGGCACGGATGGAAAGCGTGCTCGGGGTGGCCCGACTTGGATTCGAACTCGGGAACCTTCACTCCGGAGTCCGGAACTGATCTCACTGCGCCACCCAGCCAGCCTGGCAAATGAAATACAATGCTGGAAAATGCTTGGTCATGCACTTTGGTAGTAGAAATAAATGTGCAAACTATTTTCTAAACGGACAAAATCCAAAAATCTGAGATGTAAAGGGACTTCGGAGCCCTCGTGTAGAACACCCTAAAGGTTAACTTGCAGTTTGAGTCAGTGTTGAAGAAGGCAAACACCATGTTAACATTCATTTCAAGATGTCTCGTATATGAAAGCAGGGATGTGATGCTGTGGCACTGGTGAGGTCTCACCTTGAGTACTGTGTACAGTTTTGGGCTCTTCGTATTACAAGAGATGTGCTGGCATTGAAGAGGGTCCAGAGGAGGTTCACAAGGATGATTCCAGGAATGAAAGGGTTATCATACGAGGAACGTTTGATGGCTCTGGGTTTGTACTTGATGGAATTTAGAAGGATGGGGGGCGGGAGGGTAATCTCATTGAAACTTTTTGGAAGTTGAAATGACGAGACAGACGAGATGTAGAAAGGATATTTCCTACGGTAGGAGAGTCTAGGACAAGAGGGACAAAGGATAGGAGAGCATTCATCGATAACAGAGATGTGGAGAAATTTCTTTAGCCAAAGGGTGGTAAATTTGTGGAATTTGTTGCCACGTTCAGCTGTGGAGGCCAGGTTGTTTGGTGCATTTAAGGCAGAGATAGATAAGTTCTTGATTGGACACGGCATCAGAAAAGGGTCAGCCATGATTAAATGGTGGAGCAGACTCGATGGGCCAAATGGCCTAATTCTGCTCCTATGTCTTATGGTGTGTCAATGCAAAAGTATTGGTGTAATCGGTATGAACTATTGGATCTGGGAAAACCATCAAACACACATCTCAAAGTTCAAAGTAAGATTATTATTGATGTAAGTATATATCACCATGTACTACTTTACAATTCATTTTCCTGCGGACATTCACATTACCACGAAGAAATACAATAAAATCAGTGAAAAACTACACAAAACAGGCTGACAAACGACCAATGTGCAAAAGAAGACGAACAGTGCAAATACAAATATGAATAAAATGTATGGAATTAATAAGTAAAATGGAAGTAAATATATAAACAAATAAATAAAGAGCTCAAATGTATATATAATTGAATTATGTGGAGAACATGAGTTGTAGAGTCTTTGAAAGCAAGTCCATAGGTCGTGGAATCAGCTCAGTGTTGTTGTGAGTGAAGTTAACAAACTCATTCGTAAGGCCAGTGATGTTGTGGGGATGGAACTGGACTCTCTGACGGTGGTGTCTAAAAGAAGATGCTGTCTAAGTTGCATGCCATCTTGGACAATGTCTCCCATCCACTACATAATGTACTGGTTGGGCACAGGAGTACATTCAGCCAGAGACTCATTCCACCGAGATGCAGCACAGAGCGTCATAGGAAGTCATTGCTGCCTGTGGCCATCAAACTTTACAACTCCTCCCTTGGAGGGTCAGAGACCCTGAGCCAATAACCTGGTCCTGGACTTATTTCCTGGCATAATTTACATATTGCTATTTAATTATTTATTGTTTTATTACTATTTAATTATTTATGGTGCAACTGTAACAAAAACCAATTTCCCCCAGGGTCAATAAAGTATGACTATGACAATTATCCATGCAGGTTCAGGAGCCTGCTGGTTGAAGGGTAATAACTGTTCCTGAACATGGTCGTGTAGAACCCAAGTCCTTCCAGATGGCAGTTGCAAGCAGAGAGCATGGCCTGCATGGTGTGGATCCTTGATGGATGCTTCTTTCTTGTGGCATGGCTCCTTGTAGATGTGTTAAGTAGTGGGGAGGCCTTTGTGATGGACTGGGCTATATCCACCACTTTTCCAGCCGTCCTCAGTAAGTTAGCAGTGTCCTCTGATGCAGCAGCTTCTCTGAGGCCAACCAAAGATGTTTTTGTTTTTTTTAAAAATGTCTCTTTTATGATTGCAAGACAATGCAAGGTGTTCAGAACTTCAAGTCCAGCAGGTCTAACCCATTACTGAGTTGCACGTTGGCAGAGGAGCTGGACATGATGCAGGCTATGTTGCTGCCTGCTACAGGAAGACATCCGAGTCAGTGCACAAAGGTGTTGTGCAGTCTTGGATGTTGTTGTTACAATTGCATGACCATGTTGGACGTTGGTAATGCAGCATATTGCAAGTCTGGTTCACTGGTTTATTGGCCACACTGACGGTGAGGGAGCTGCGTAGCCTCAGTTGTAGTGAAGACTAGACGTCATGCCACGGGCTGGCCTGTTACAGCAGTCCAGGAGGGGAGACGCTGGAGGCATTGTGGCCCAGCGTTCATGCTGGAGTGGGGTTTGGTCCCTCCCATTGGTGCTGCCTCCAGTGTTCGCTTGGTGGAAGACAAACCTGATTGAGTGTGATAAATTCGTCGACGAGCTGCTGAGAACTACATGTTTTTGCTGATAACACCCATGTACCATCAGGTTACAAAACAAGACAAGTCACCGAATGACTCGGGCTCTATATATTGATGCCCTAAAACTAACATTTGAATACTTGGGAAATACAGTTTGGTTTAATTAAGGTTAAATTAAAATTAGGTAAAAATAATGAAGTCTGGAAAAATTATTTAATGTTGTATTTGAAACTTTGTATGTAAAATTATACTTAAACCAATACAATTACAAAAACTTTGGGTGCTTAACACTTTAGCATGTGGGCTGTAGCTATTACATTGTATTGAGATTTAATGGCACACAATTTTGATATATTTCTATATAAACCATAGAAAGGGTGCAGAGGAGATTTACAAGGATGTTGCCTGGATTGGGGAGAATGCCTTATGAAGACAGGTTGAGTGAGCTCGACCTTTTCTCCTCGGAGCGAAGGAGTATGAGAGGTGATCTGATAGAGGTGTATAAGATGATGAGGGGCATTGATCATGAGGATAGTCAGAGGCTTTTTCCCAGGGCTGAAATGGTTGCCACAAGAGGACACAGGTTTAAGGTGCTCGAGAATGGGTACAGAGGAGATGTCAGGGGTAAGTTTTTACACAGAAAGTGGTGAGTGCGTGGAATGGGCTGCCGGCAACAGTGGTGGAGGCGGATACAATAGGGTCTTTTAACAGACTTTTGGATAGGTACATGGGAGCTTTGAAAAATAGATGGCTATGGGTAACACTGGTGATTTCTAAGGTAGGGACATGTTCGGCACAGCTTTGAGGGCTGAAGGGCCTGTATTGTGCTGTAGGTTTTCTATGTTTCTATTATTGTAAAGAAATAAGGAAATTCAAAGGTGTAACTTATATTTGCAGATGTGTGTCGAAGTTTCTTGGTTTTTTTTAAGGCATGAGATTTGTGCCCAGAAGAAGGCAATGGTAAATCACCCTGTAGAAAAATTTGCCAAGACCAGTCATGGAAAGATCATACTTTCCTATGCCATACAACACAGCATATGACAAACACATGATTTACTTGGTACACAAGGACCTGTATGCAAAAAGTCTATTCCTGCTTTTTGAGTTAGCAGTTCCGTGTACGCGGAGTTGTATCTGGAAGTTAATGATTACTGAAGATACCGTATATAAACATTACTTCAGGGAATATTTTAGATTTAGATTATGAGAATACTCAGTCCTCTTTTTACTGTCATTTAGAAATGCATACATGCATTAAGAAATGATGCAATGTTTCTCCAGAGTGATATCACAGAAAACAGGACAAACCAATGACTAACACTGACAGAACCGCATAATTATAACATATAGTTACAGCAGTGCAAAGCAATACCTTAATTTGCTGAAGAACAAACCATGGACACAGTAAATAAAGTCTCAAAAGTCCCCGAGTTGATTGACTCCCAAGTCCCCGATAGCGGCGGCAAAAGGGAGAAACTCCCTGCCATAAACCTCCAGGCACCGTCAACTTGCCGATGCCTTGGAAGCAGCTGACCGCAGCCGACACTGAGTCCATCCGTCCGAAAAGTTCAAGCTTCCGACCAGCCTCTCCGATACAGCCTCCCGAGCGTCATCCCCTGCCGAGTGCCTTCCACCTCGCCCGGGCCGCTGAAACATGCAAAGCCGAGAATTTTGGGGCCTTCTGCTCCGTAGATTCCGGTTACCACACAGTAGCAGCGGCAGCGAAGCGGGCATTTCAGAAGTTTTCCAGATGTTCCTCCGTACTCTCACATCCATCTCCATCAAATCAGAATTGTGTACGGTCCCCTATTTGACAGATAACAGACATCACTACAGAAGTGGCCACATGCGCTGCCGTCGCGCCACCATCTTCTCCTCCTCCTTGCGTTGGACATTGCATTGGATTTTACTCACCTAGTGCAATTAGCATGATATTGAAGCCACTCTGTATTTATATTTGAAAGCACTGAAAAAATTGTTGATACTTTTAACTTATTTGGCCAAGTAATACCAATAGATTTTATCTTGCAATGTTGCAAATCCAGTTTTGTGAAGTTCGTTACATTTGCTCAGTGATCGGATGCACAGTGTAGCAGTTAGTCAGCTTGGAGTGTTCAGGAGTTTGGAGTTGGGTTCCAGTGCCGTCTGTCAAGAGTTCGTACATTCTCCTCGTGAGCCGTGTGGGTTTCCGCACACAGTCCAAAGATATGCCAGTTAGTAGGATAATTCCCCATTGTAAATTTTCCCATGATTAGGCAAGTTTTAAATGGTTGGGCTGTTGGGCGGCGCAGCTCACTGGGGCCAGAAGGGCCTGTTCTGTGCTGTATCTGTAAATAATATAATAATATCTTTAAAGGATTCCATAGCTTGTTGCTGAACATTCTTTGCCCCCTTAGCCGATTCTTTTCATCCACACAGTAATATTTGTTTCTATATTATTTTCCTTCCCCTTTGTCCAGGTGCACAGCTGCATACAGGTGTCAGAACAATCCATTATCAAGGGCTTTTTAAAATGTTTTTATCCCATTGCTGAATATCTTTGGGGATTCCATGATACTTCTGTTTCACAGACTGGAAATTTGAGATGAAATACCGCTGTGCAAGCTTCTATGGACAACACTAGACTATTGTAAAATTCCATCATTCAGATGTTTTTAATGCAGTGGATTCTGGTTAATTGGGGTAGCCTGATTTATTTGGGACAACTCTAAATAACAAAAACTAATTGAGAAAATAGCCAAGATTCCCTTTGTTTATTTGGGGCACTTTGTCGCTTAATTGGGACAGGAGCCTGTTGCAGAAAAATTTCTAACTTGACTCAGTCTCACGCACTTGTGTAACCATAGACACTACACTGTTGTTGGAACAAGCACTTTTTAAATCGTGTCAGTTGCGAGTGCACATGTTCAAAAAGCAGTGATTTTTGTCACTGATAGTTAGTGAGAAATAAGTAAGACAATTCAGAACTGCTTTGCTCACTTCGATTTCTAGCATTCAGGATTAGAGATGACAGAAATAGAGCTCTTATATATAGATAGAGCTCTTAAAGATAGCAGAGTGAAGGGATATGGGGAGAAGGCAGGAACTGGATACTGATTGTGGATGATCAGCCATGGTCACAGTGAATGGTGGTGCTGGCTCGAAGGGCTGAATGGCCTACTCCTGCACCTATTGTCTGTTGTGTAAATGGCTAGCGGTAAAAATGAAATGATTTCACTACTTCAGCAGGTTAGGAACTATAAAGAACTTGAATGTTAAATGAAAATGAAGAGTTGGAAGATACAATCATCAAAAGCTTTGTATAAAGGCAGTCCATTATCTACACTAGGTGTCTCTGCTGATTTTGTTTATTTACGGTCAAAAGAACACAGCAGTGTACACTGGATGAATTCCTCCATCGATGACTATTAGGAACTAATGCATAGTTTTATAGTACTCTGGTAGTATTCTAGTTTGTTCTGTATTTCGTTTAAATTCATAATTTGTTATTCAGTTAAATGGTAGTTTGTCTTTTTTAATGCTTTTTAAACTTTGACTAACTGGGGCAGCCACTTCATTGGGCCTAAATGTACTGAACCCAATATGTCCCAATTAACCAGAATCCACTGTATTATATTTAGCTTTTACAGGAAATATATATAAAAGAAAAGGGGTTGAGTTAGTGGCCCACACTTAGTTGTTTTTTAAGTTCATAGGGATGATTTTTTTGGCAGGAGAGAAGTGGGTTAGGGGTCATGTTGGTGTTTCTGGACAGGAATGTGGCATGTTAAATGTCAGACCAGAGTCTAGGCCTCTGCTCCATACTCAAAGGTCAGCGACGTAGAGGGGTGACCAAGGATATCTAGAGCCTTGGCCTCCACTCCACCCTGGAAGGCCAGTGATGTGGACATGGGACAAAGGACATCCAGAGGCTAGGCCTGTGCTCTGCATTTAAAGGTCACTTATGTGGACATGGGGCAAAGGACATCTGGAGGTCAAGTCTCTGTTCAAAGGCCAAGGCCATTGACGTAGGTAGCTGATGAAGAACATCCAGAATCTAGACCTCTGCTCCATGCTCAAAGGCTGTCAAACGTAGACGGGTGATGAAGGAGATCTATGGATGTCATGAAGTCTCATCTTGCTGGGTCCAAAGATTGGATGTCCTTGTTACTAAGTGGCTCGAGGGCAGGTGAGGCAGTGAGCCTGGAATTTGGGGTTCTGTCATCGGCTAATCTGGTAGTCAAATCCCAAAGGATTATTGGGAAGTCCAGAAGGTGAAGACTGATGGCTAGAAACTGGAGACAAAGCCCAAAACCCTATCCTGAGGTTGAAGGACTGTCTGAGTGTGTGGGTGTAGGAAAGAGGAAAAATAGGCTTGCTTTGCTGCTGTTTTTCCTGCTTGTTGCTCTGATGAGCATTGTGGGCAAGTTGTGTCGGCACTGGAACAACCTGGCACTCAACATCAGTAAGGCGAAAGAGCTGATTGTGGACTTCAGGAAGGGTAAGACGAAGGAACACATAACAATCCTCTTAGAGGGATCCGAAGCGGAGAGAGTGAGCAGTTTCAAGTTCCTGGGTGTCAAGATCTCCGAGGACCTAACCTGGTTCCAACATATCGATGCAGTTATAAAGAAGGCAAGGCAGCGACTCTACTTCATTAGGATTTTGAAGAGATTTGGTATGTCAACAAGTGCACTCAAAAACCTCTATAGATGTACCATGGAGAGCATTCTGACAGGCTGCATCACTGTCTGGTATGGGGAGGGGGCTACTGCACAGGATCGAAAGAAGCTGCAGAGGGTTGTAAATTTAGTCGGCTCCATCTTGGGTACTAGCCTACAAGGTACCTAAGACATCTTTAGGGAGCGGTGTCTGAGAAAGCCAGCATCCGAGAGAGGCAGCGTCCATTATTAAGGACCTCCAGCACCCAGGGCATGCCTTTTTCTCACTGTTACCATCAGGTAGGAGGTCCAGAGGCCTGAAGGCAGACACTCAGCGATTCAGGAACAGCTTCTTCCCCTCTGCCATCGGATTCCTAAATGGACATTGAACCCTTGGACACTACCTCACTTTCTTAATATATCATTTCTGTTCTTTGCACAATTTTTAACCTATTCAATATACGTATACTGTAATTACTTTACCACTTTATTACTTATTATTAATTTACTTATAAATAATTTACTTATTATTATTATTTTGTTTTGTTCTTTTTCTTCTATATTATGTATTGCATTAAATTGCTGCTGCTAAGTTAACAAATTTCATGACACATGCCGGTGAGAATAAACCTGATTCTGATTTGGAATGTGTGGTGACACTTGTGGGTTTCCCCCAGCACATCTTCAGGTTGTGTTGGTTATTGATACAAAGGACGCATTTCAATGTATGTGTGAAAAATAAATAAATCTTAAATTTGAGTCTGATTCCTAGTTCTAAATCCGTTACTGGGCTGAAACAACGCAACATCTTCCCATAAGGCTTTCTCCTCGTCTTAGAAATGTGTCTTGTGAATCTTTGCTGCAGGAATATATTCCTAGGAAGTAACTTCCACTGGGGAGCCCCAGACTTAATTTGCTGTGTCTTATTCTGCCTTTGAAATCCATTCCATTTTCATCAAAGACTTTGAGAGGAAGAACACAGTTATTTCAAGTCAAAGACTCGGCTTCAGAATTGGGTCCGAGAGTAAACATGTTTATTTTAGGTTGCAGAGGGAGATAGATGGGACAAAATATTATCTCTGATATAAGATTTCTTGCAGTTTCTTTTTGATTTTCAATGATAGAAGACCTGCTGTTTTGCAGATTGCATGTGGTATTTGGCCTGTACCTCAAAGCAGCTGTGTCCTGAGGAAATGCTCGATTTCTTCATTGCATGCTTCAAGATGAATTGAACAAAATTCCAGTTCAATGATTCCTGAATTTGCATACTATAGCATGGAAACAGTAAAATCATGCAGTTTATCATACCTACCTTATCTCTTCAGTGATGTTGTATGCCTTTACACATATTTACTTTTGGTATGTACCTAATCCGCGATTTTGGGGGAAGTGGTGAGAATTCATCTAAGTTTGCTGTACATTACTGACATGGTGTGGATGCACATTTACCTTTCATCTTGCATTCAGCCAGTAGACAATGAATAAGCTACTGTAGTCAGGTTTAAAGACCATAAGACATAGGAGCAGAATTAGGCCATTCAGCCCATCGAGTCTGCTCTACCATTTCATCACGGCTGATACCAGATCCCACTCAACCCCATACATCTGACTTTTTGCCATATTCTTTGATACCCTGACTGATCAGGAAACTACCAACTTCCGTCTTAAATATACCCACAGACTTGGCCACCACTGCAGTCTGTGGCAGAGCATTCCACAGATCCACTATTCTTTGACTTAAAAAAAAGCCACCTTTACTTCTATTCTAAAAAATCACCCCTCAGTTTTGAGGCTGTTTCCTCTAGTTCTAGATACCTCCACCAGAGGAAACATCCTCTCCACATCCACCTTATCTAGTTCTTTCAACATTCGGTAGGTTTCAATGAGATCCCCCTGCCACCTAGACTAATTTTATTTGCTTATATTAGGATTCTGTCCTTCTTTAACTTGTTAATATAGAAACATAGAAACATAGAAAATAGGTGCAGGAGTAGGCCATTCGGCCCTTCGAGCCTGCACCGCCATTTATTATGATCATGGCTGATCATCCAACTCAGAACCCCGCCCCAGCCTTCCCTCCATACCCCCTGACCCCCGTAGCCACAAGGGCCATATCTAATTCCCTCTTAAATATAGCCAATGAACTGGCCTCAACTGTTTCCTGTGGCAGAGAATTCCACAGATTCACCACTTTCTGTGTGAAGAAGTTTTTCCTAATCTCGGTCCTAAAAGGCTTCCCCTCTATCCTCAAACTGTGGCCCCTCGTTCTGGACTTCCCCAACATCGGGAACAATCTTCCTGCATCTAGCCTGTCCAATCCCTTTAGGATCTTATACGTTTCAATCAGATCCCCCCTCAATCTTCTAAATTCCAATGAGTACAAGCCCAGTTCATCCAGTCTTTCTTCATATGAAAGTCCTGCCATCCCAGGAATCAATCTGGTGAACCTTCTTTGTACTCCCTCTATGGCAAGGATGTCTTTCCTCAGATTAGGGGACCAAAACTGCACACAATACTCCAGGTGTGGTCTCACCAAGGCCTTGTACAACTGCAGTAGTACCTCTCTGCTCCTGTACTCGAATCCTCTCGCTATAAATGCCAGCATACCATTCGCCTTTTTCACCGCCTGCTGTACCTGCATGCCCACTTTCAATGACTGGTGTATAATGACACCCAGGTCTCGTTGCACCTCCCCTTTTCCTAATCGGCCACCATTCAGATAATAATCTGTTTTCCTATTTTTGCCACCAAAGTGGATAACTTCACATTTATCCACATTAAATTGCATCTGCCATGAATTTGCCCACTCACCCAACCTATCCAAGTCACCCTGCATCCTCTTAGCATCCTCCTCACAGCTAACACTGCCACCCAGCTTCGTGTCATCCGCAAACTTGGAGATGCTGCATTTAATTCCCTCATCCAAGTCATTAATATATATTGTAAACAACTGGGGTCCCAGCACTGAGCCTTGCGGTGCCCCACTAGTCACCGCCTGCCATTCTGAAAAGGTCCCGTTTATTCCCACTCTTTGCTTCCTGTCTGCTAACCAATTCTCCACCCACACCAATACCTTACCCCCAATACCGCATGCTTTAAGTTTGCACACTAATCTCCTGTGTGGGACCTTGTCAAAAGCCTTTTGAAAATCCAAATATACCACATCCACTGGTTCTCCCCTATTCACTCTACTAGTTACATCCTCAAAAAATTCTATGAGATTCGTCAGACATGATTTTCCTTTCACAAATCCATGCTGACTTTGTCCGATCATTTCACCGCTTTCCAAATGTGCTGTTATCACATCCTTGATAACTGACTCCAGCAGTTTCCCCACCACCGACGTTAGGCTGACCGGTCTATAATTCCCCGATTTCTCTCTCCCTTTTTTTTTAAAAAGTGGAGTTACATTAGCCACCCTCCAATCCTCAGGAACTAGTCCAGAATCTAACGAGTTTTGAAAAATTATCACTAATGCATCCACTATTTCTTGGGCTACTTCCTTAAGCACTCTAGGATGCAGACCATCTGGCCCTGGGGATTTATCTGCCTTCAATCCCTTCAATTTACCTAACACCACTTCCCTACTAACATGTATTTCGCTCAGTTCCTCCATCTCACTGGACCCTCTGTCCCCTACTATTTCTGGAAGATTATTTATGTCCTCCTTAGTGAAGACAGAACCAAAGTAATTATTCAATTGGTCTGCCATGTCCTTGCTCCCCATAATCAATTCACCTGTTTCTGCCTGCAGGGGACCTACATTTGTCTTTACCAGTCTTTTCCTTTTTACATATCTATAGAAGCTTTTACAGTCCGTTTTTATGTTCCCTGCCAGTTTTCTCTCATAATCTTTTTTCCCCTTCCTAATTAAGCCCTTTGTCCTCCTCTCCTGAACTCTGACTTTCTCCCAGTCCTCAGGTGAGCCACTTTCTCTGGCTAATTTGTATGCTTCTTCTTTAGAATTGATACTATCCCTAATTCCTCTTGTCAGCCACGGGTGCACTACCTTCCTTGATTTATTCTTTTGCCAAACTGGGATGAACAATTGTTGTAGTTCATCCATGCAACCTTTAAATGCTTGCCATTGCATATCCATATGCCATTGCAATATGTCTGTATAAATACTTGTTAAAGATGAAATATAAAAATATATAAAAATGAAGTGCAAAAACAGAGAGCAGGGTCGTGAGGTCTTCATGGATTGCTGAACTGATTACTGAAGCTTGTCTTTGGAACCTCTGTCTGTAACTCAATGCAATTTATCCATTAAGTGTTTAACAAAGCACAAAAATAATAACACAAGAAATAGGATTAGGACATTCAGCTCCTGAAGCTAGCTCTGCCAGTCAAGTAGATCCATGGCTGATCTTCCCCAACACTTTTTTTTCCTGCCTATCATTAGATTCCTTTCATATACCACAATAAATTAACCTCTAGTTTGTACGCAGTAAACAAGTATTCTATCAGTGTAGAGAATTCCGAGGTTCATCACACTTTGAATGAAGTAATTTCTCCTCATTCAATCCTAAATGGTCTTCCCCTATTTTCAGTTTGAATATCCTAGTTCTAGACTACCTGGGCATTTACTCCGGCTAGTCCATGAGGAAATATCTATGAAAATATGAAAAAAACTGTGCAAAATGTAAAATATAAAAACAAAATGCAGTGAAAACTCAGCAGATGAGACTGCATCTTTAGGAAAAGAAACACTTCAGAGGTCAAAGACTCTGTCAGAATTTTTGATTGTTTTTATGTCTTAACATGGTCACCCTTCATTTTCTAAACTCTTGAGAACACAGGCATAGACCACTCGATCCCTCCTCACCCCTCGGGCCTACTGCCTCTGGAATCAATGTGATGTATCTTTACTGCACTCCCTCTGCAATAAATACATCCTTTATTGAGTAAGGAGACTAAAACTGTAATTGTTTGGTCTCAGAGCCAGACAGACAACTTTCACGTACAAATATGCCCCGAAAAACTGTTATGCTTGGAAGTTGTCTGAATATCTAAATCTTAATAAATTGAAATTTGCTTTAACCTTGAGTCCCTACAACCATTAGGCTCCTGAACCAGCAAGGATAACTTCACTCATCACAGTGCTGAACAGACTCCACAACCAATAGACTCACTCGCAGGGGCTCTGCAGCTGCTGTTCTCAGTAATATTTAAAAAACTTTTTTATTATTTGCACGATTTATCTTCTTTTGCACATTGGTCAGCCTTTGTTATTTATAGATTTTCATGAATTCTATTATATTTCTTTATTTTCCAGTAAATGTCTGCAAGAAAATGAAACTGAAGGTAGTATCTTTTATATGTACTTTGATAATAAATTCTCTTTGAAGTTGGGGTGCTGATCAAGTGTCCTGGGATGGTTTCTGGACCATTGTTTTCCTCTCTCCTCTCTTTGTATAGAGGTATTGTTATCACTGTAGTTTATCTGTAAGTGATCTGTGTGCTGGAAAATACTATCTATAGTAATTCAATCTCCAGAAGGCACAGAGAGCTCTAAAGCACATAATATAGTAGATATCTCTTCTAATGCTGAAGTAATCTAGTGCTCTGATGATACACTTATGTGGTGTTATCTTGACTTTTTGCTGCTTCCTGCCATATCCCCCACCAGTGTGATTCTATACAGGTCCAAATCTCAATTATTGGAGTGCATTGATATTTTGATGAATTTATAACTCTGTGCTATCTCAAATGGAAATAATTTTCCAATTTCTATGCTACTTCCATGAATATCTTCTGGTTTTCTATGGAGCTCTAGATCAGTAAGTATGCACGATTTCAGAGCTTTTCTCCGTTAGTAGTACTGTTGTTCTCTACTATTTGGTGCTTCTGAACGTTCGACATTATCCTCCTCATTGGCAGTTTCTTTAGCTGCAAAGAGTATTTCTATTCTTCTTAAAAATGTCCTTCAATTGAAGATCAAGTGCAGAATAGGTCTTTCTGGCCCTCTGAGCTGCACTGCCCAGCAATCCCCGAGAACCCTGATTTAACCTAACCTAACCTCGGGACAATTTATAATGACCAATTAACCTGCCTGGTATGTATTTGGACCGTGGGTAGAAACTTTTGAGGACCTGGAAAAGTCCCACACATTCCATGGGGAGGATGTCCAGAGACCCCTTGGAGCGGACGCCGAGGTTGAACGTCAAAAGCTGTAATTGTGCCGTGGTAACTACATCGCTGCTTGTAAGTGCATGAGAAAACTATATTAGTAGTGGATATGTCCAAGTCTATCAATGGGTAAAGCCCTCCCCATTACTGAGCGTATCTGCATGGAGCCTTGTTACAGAAAAGCAGCATTCATCATCTGGGTCCCCCACCACCCAGGTCATGCTGTCTTTCCACTGCTGCCATCAGGAAGAAGATACAGGGGCCTCAGGACTCTCACTACCAGGTTCAGGAACAGTTATTAACCCTCAACCAGCAGGCTGCTGATCCAGAGGGGAAAATCTTCACTCAACTTCACTTGCCCCATCACTGAACTGTTCCTACAACTTATCAACTCATTTTCAAGGAATCTTCATTGTTCTAGATATTTATTTCTAATTTATTATAATTATTTTCTTTTTTTAATTATATTTGCACAGTTTATTGTCTTTTACACATTGGTTGGCTGCCCTGTTGGTCCGGTCTTTCATTGATTCAAAATGGTTATTGGATTCACTGAGTATGCCAGCAAGAAAATGAATCTTGGGGTTGTATATGGTGACATATATGTAATTTTGTAATAAATTTACTTTGAGCTTTCATGTGACAGATTATCGTGCTCAGATATATGCACCATGATTCTCTGTTTACCCTGTTAGTAGTTGAAGAGCAGTTTTATCCCATTTCTTGCTAAAATGGTGATGCTGTACTTTGAGAGTTTCTCTACCCTCAGCTCCCTCATCTGACCCTCTTTAATGTTCCTGTGTTCCGTGTTTAGGGCTGCCATTTTCTTCTTTTCTATCACTTGTCGCGATCTGCTCAGACTTGTCTACTTGACGTATAGCCAGAAAGTCTCTTGATACCTGATGTCAATTACTTTCACTGACAGTGAAGTCTTCTGTTTGTAGATGGTGTCCTGGAGTTAGAGTCTGTGAAGTCTTCAGCTCCTATGGTCAGTGCCATCAATCAGCAACTCACAGGAGCTTTGAAGAGCTTTTTCGAACCGCTGTTTTTCTCTTGCTGCTGAAGCCAATACCCGTTCGTTGGTTTTAACTTGACAGTGGTCTATGGTCCAGAACCAGAATCAGGTTTATTATCACTAACAAATGTCATGATATTTGTTGAAGTATATAAAATTATAAGACACATAGATGGGGTAGATAGTCTTTTTCCTAAGGTGGAAATATGAAATAGTGGAGGGCAGAGGTTTAAGGTGAGAGTGGAAGAGTTTAAAGAAGATTTACAGAGCAATTTATTTTTAAACATAATGGTAGGTACCTGGAATGTGCTGCCAGTGGAGTTTGTTGAAGCAGATGCGATAGCAACATTTAAGAAGACATATGAGCAGGCAGGGAATAGAGGAATATGCACTCTGTATAGACTGATGTGACTAGTGCAGATTGACAGGCAATGGTTGAGGGAAACACAGAGAACCAAGAGTCAGGTTCTAAAAGACCAACTCTTCCAAAAGTTCCTTTAAACCCCAAAGTAACAGAATGAAACTGACGAACTCCACTTGCAAACTGCATTTTACATTTTTCTTTTATCTTTTATCTCATTAATTCAAGGTCAGGACTTCTCTGAATTTCTCTCATGATTTTTTAATGTTTTCTTTGTAATCTTTTCTAACCCTTATTCCCTCACTGAGCTGAAATCAAGATTTATTATTTCATATTCCTCAGTTCTTGTTTGCTTATAATAACCTACAGAATTTTAAAACACAAACTTATCCTTTTATTATTGCTTCCTGATCTATTCTTTTATTTGGTTTTATCAAATGCAAAGCTGCTTTGTGTTTTGATTCTTGCCCTTATACCTTGATCTCTCAAACTAACACACTCAGAGTCATAATCTGGCAGTAGGGGGCTGCCAATCAGAAGATGTAACTATTTTGTGATGAGACTGTTGAATTACCAAATCACGTTACAGTGTAAGTCTGAATAAGTGTCCTTTACAGAACCTGCTGGACAAGCAATTTTTCGGAATGGTAAGCTTGCTTTCTCAGTTTTATAGATCTGACAGTGTGGGATGTCTCTATTCTAAATTATAATGAGCTTTTTCAGGTGGAGACTGACATTGTCAAGTGTGATTTTGAGAACTAAGAGTGGAAGGAAATTGTGATTTTTTTTTTCTTCTTGTCCATTTATCCCATATTTCTAGTTTAAGAAGGGGAGATTTAAATAAAAGAGGGAACAATAGACCAGCTCACCCGATTTCAACAGTAGAGAAGGTGCTGGAATCTATTATTAAGTAAAAGAACACTGAAAAAAGAATAGTAGAGTTGGTTGAATCAGTATGAATTTACAAAAGGAATATCATGTTTGGTTAAATCACTGGGAATTTTTCTGCTTGTAGTTAGCAGAAATGATGTGGGTAAACCAGCTGATGTTACGTATGTGGACTTTATTAGCTGCTACACAAAATAGTAGCACATGGTATTCAGCATAATTCGTCACGATGAATTGAAGTTTTGTTCACAACTGAAAGAAAGAAGAAATGGATCATTTTCAGAATGGGAGGCTGTAACTCTGAGAATAATCTAGCAGAACTCTTCACAATCCATAGCTCTGATTTAGGTGAGAGGAAACAAATGGTCCAGAACCTATCCAGGAAGCACATGGTGGCAACAGAGGGAGTGCAGCAAAGTTTTGCCAGACTGATTGCCAGGATGGTGGCGTTGTATTGGGAGAGATAAGTAGGTTGGATCTGTACTCTGTTGAGTTTAAAGAGAATGAAATCTAATTTAATGATCTGATTGAAAGGAGGCTTGATATTAAGCTGGCAAGGGAATGGAAGCTTATAGGGTTATTGCAGGAAAGTGCTGTTGATCTAAAAGACCACCCATGAATGATCTTATTAAGTGGTAGAGCAGGCAAGAGGGGTTTCATTCTCTGCTGCTTCTTCTGTTGTTTATGTTCCTTTGTTTTCCTGAATACTAGAAATAGCAATGAACTGTAGATCTCTAATGAGTGGAGTTTGTCCAGTTTGGAACAATGGAGGCTGAGTCCTTGAACATACTCAAAGCTGAAATTGATAGATCTTTCATCAGTAAATGAATAATTGTGGGACAAGAGTAGGAATGTGGATTCAAGGAAAATTGGATCAGCTATGACCTTTTTGAATAGTGGAACAGCTTTAGCGGCTGGATGACCTCCTGTTTTTTTAATGGTTTTATCGCTTTTTTTTATTGGCTTATAGGTGAATAATTTCAGATAGCCCCACAGGATCTTACATATCTTAACAAGTTTCTGGTTCATATTTCAGTTGAAAGGCAGGATCGGAAATGGTGCAGTACTTTCTCAGAGGGGTCCGAATCTGACATTCTGGAATACTTGTTGAAACTTTGAAGTG
The DNA here is from genome assembly GCF_030028105.1 of Mobula birostris. NCBI lineage: Eukaryota > Metazoa > Chordata > Chondrichthyes > Myliobatiformes > Myliobatidae > Mobula > Mobula birostris. The sequence continues at coordinate 186,801,344 of NC_092372.1, forward strand.
GATTTTGACCCTGTAATTCCTGACTTGGAATGCAAACGCTTGCGATACAGATGATGTGGGTTGTAATGGACATTTCAAGTGGGAATATATCTACTTGATCTTCCAAGTGCAAGGCACAAACGCTGCTGGTTAAGTTAGATTACTTGTATTCTGCCAGAATAATGACCCTCATTCCAACATTAGAAGAGAGTTCTTCACAAGAGCAACTTATGTCTATCCATGGCTTTTCCCCAGGAAAGGAAAATGTCGCACATTAATAACCTCAAACAAGTTATAGGGACCAAAAATGGAGTTTGGGAACTTTTACGTTAGGACAGAAGGCAGAAATGGCCTCTTAAAGTTCTAAGAACATTTTCTTTCTGATTAGAGATGGGAGTAGGGGTTAAAAACTGAAATTGTTGCATGACATAATGAGCATGGAAGACTGTAAAATGCTTTTCTACAAACACAGAAATGTATCCAGTTTGCTTTGAGTATATGAAGCAGAGGTCTAAGACTCCATGGTGGAAGTGGGGCAGAGAATTTGAAACATTTGGTTGGCTGCAAGTTCAGCATTGGACCTGAAGATTGGGATGTATTTAGGAGGATGATTACCAAGCTTGTATTTCAATGGAGGGGACTACATCATTAGCAACAAAGGCATAATACCTTCAAATTGGCAAAAAAAGCTTAAGGAAGTCATCTGTGAAGTTGTGTTGGAGCACTGGGAATGGAGGGGAAGGAGGTGGTCTAGGGTAGGTGTGTATTATTACAGTTCCACAGGGAGGGGCTGAGCATAGTTTGACAAAAAATTGATCAAGTCAAGTCAAATTTATTTATAAAACACATTTAATAACAACCCATGTTGACCAAAGTGCTGTACAAACCATAACAGGTAGCCAAAATCACAAATACAAGAAACACAGATATAAGTATAGAACATAGAACAGTACAGCACTGTACAGGCTCTTCGGCCCACAATGTTGTGCTGACCCTTAAACCTTGCCTCCCATATAATCCCCCACCTTAAATTCCTCCGTATACCTGTCTAGTAGTCTCTTAAATTTCACTAGTGTATCTGCCTCCACCACTGAATCAGGCAGTGCATTCCACGCACCAACTACTCTCTGAGTAAAAAACCTTCCTCTAATATCCCCTTGAACTTCCCACCCCTTACCTTAAAGCCATGTCCCCTTGTATTGAGCAGTGGTGCCCTGGGGAAGAGGTGCTGGCTGTCCTCTCTATCTATTCCTCTTAATATCTTGTATACCTTTATCATGTCTCCTCTCATCCTCCTCCTCTCCAGAGAGTAAAGCCCTAGCTCCCTCAATCTCTGATTATAATGCATACTCTCTAAACCAGTCAGCATCCTGGTAGATCTCCTCTGTACCCTTTCCAATGCTTCCACATCCTTCCTATAGTGAGGTGATCAGAACTGGACATGGTACTGCAAGTGTGGCCTAACCAGAGTTTTATAGAGCTGCATCATTACCCCGCGACTCTTAAACTCTATCTCTCCACTTATGAAAGCTAACACTCCATAAACTTTCTTAACTACCCTGTGGTGGGAAAGCTGTGAGGCAACTTTCATGTACCCCCAGATCCCTCTGCTCCTCCACACTTCCAAGTATCCTGCCATTTACTTTGTACTCTGCCTTGGAGTTTGTCCTTCCAAAGTGTACCACCTCACACTTCTCCGGGTTGAACTCCATCTGTCACTTCTCAGCCCACTTCTGCATCTTATCAATGTCTCTCTGCAATCTTCGACAATCCTCTACACTATCCATAACACCACCAACCTTTGTGTTGTCTGCAAACTTGCCAACCCACCCTTCTACCCCCACATCCAGGTCGTTAATAAAAATCACGAAAAGTAGAGGTCCCAGAACCAATCCTTGTGGGACACCACTAGTCACAACCCTCCAATCCGAATGTACTCCCTCCACCACCCTCTGCCTTCTGCAGGCAAGCCAATTCTGAATCCACCTGGCGAAGCTTCCCTGAATCCCATGCCTTCTGATTTTCTGAATAAACCTACCGTGTGGAACTTTGTCAAATGCCTTACTAAAATCGATGTAGATCACATCAACTGCACTACCCTCATCTATATGCCTGGTCACCTCCTCAAAGAACTCTATCAGGCTTGTTAGACACGATCTGCCCTTCACAAAGCCATGTTGACTGTCCCTGATCAGACCATGATTCTCTAAATGCCTATAGCTCCTATCTCTAAGAATCTTTTCCAACAGCTTTCCCACCACAGACGTAAGGCTCACTGGTCTATAATTACCCAGACTATCCCTACTACCTTTTTTGAACAAGGGGACAACATTGGCCTCCCTCCAATCCTCCGGTACCAATCCTGTGGACAACGAGGACATAAAGATCCTAGCCAGAGGCTTATAAAGCCAGGATAAACAACAAAGCACACAGCTTATAGGCACAAAATAAACAACACATGAGCCTAGGGACAAGCCAAAAATCAGCCACATCAGGAAGATTCAAACGCTAGTGAATAAAGGTAAGTTTTGAGCCTGGACTTAAAAGAGTCAATGGAGGGTTCAGATCTGATAGGGAGGGGAATGCTGTTCCACAGTCTAGGAGCTGCAATAGCAAAGACGCGGTCACCCCTGAACTTAAATTTAGATTGCGGGACAGCCCAGAGCCCCAAGTCAGCCAACCTGAGGGACCTAGAAGTAGAATAAGGGGTTAGAAGGTCTGCGATATAGGAGGGGGCCAGCCCAATTAGGGATTTATAAACGAACAGGAGAACCTTAAAATCAATTCTAAACTGTACTGGTAGCCAGTGGAGAGAGGCCAGGATAGAAGCAATATGGTCCCTCTTCCAGGCACCTGTCAGGAGCCTGGCTGCAGCGTTCTGGACCAGTTGCAGGCGGGACAGGGACGACTGACTAATCCCAGTATACAGGGAGTTGGAGTAATCCAAGTGGGAGGATATAAGGGCGTGGATGACTTTCTCAAAATCTTTGAAAGAGAGAAACAACTTGATTTTGGCAATAGTACGAAGCTGGAAAAAACTTGCTATTTACTACTGCATTAACTTGCTTGACAAACTTAAAGGCAGAATCAAATATGACACCAAGGTTTTTTGACATGGGGTTTGACAAAGGTGGACAGGTTACCAAGACTGTTGGTAATCACTTTGATGGAGTCAGGGGGCCAAATAGGACAACATCAGACTTGCCTTCATTCGGCAGTAGGCAGTTTTGTGCCATCCAACACTTTATGTCCTCAAGGCAGTTCATGAGGCTGACTAGATTTGACTGGTCGTTTGGTTTCAAGGGGAGATAAAGCTGTGTGTTATCAGCATAACAATAGAAGGAAATGTCGTGCTTTTGAATGATTTGGCTGAGGGGAAGCATATATATAGAGAAAAGAATGGGACCTAGAATGGAAACTTGTGAAAGAAATACATATGATGCCCAAATGCAAAAGAAATAAACAGCAATTATATTCAGGCAGGTTGGAGAGAAAACCCGGAATATTCTTTTATGTTTGTATTCTGTTTACTTTTTTTAGATCATGGGAAATCAAACTTGCGTGTAACCTCATCAGATGATGCTGAGCGCATTAAACCAAAGGAAACGCTTGCCAATGGAAATAATCGGGCCTCAAATACTAAAGTTGCTCGGAACATCCCACGACGGCACACCGTAGGTGGAGCTCGTAGCTCCAAAGAAATATTGGGAATGCAGCCTTCGGAAATGGACAGGAAAAGAGAGGCTTTCTTGGAACACCTGAAGCAGAAATATCCCCATCATGCAACTGCCATTATGGGGCAACAGGAACGACTCAAAGATCAGGTATGAGAGCCTTGACCCAAGCCTTGTCACTTACTGAATTGACTTTCTTCAGCTCTTTTCCAGAAGGCATTGCCTGCTGGTGTATGATGCTATTTCTCTCAACAGTTATGGCCTTTCTGTCATGCGGGGGCGGGCGAGAGAATGACAGCTGCCTGCTTACCAAGTAAATTTTTCAGCAGAAAGCCCCAAAGTCACAGTCCAATATCCAAATAATGTGGGTGTTCACAGTATTTAAAATCAGATAACCCACTACATGGTGGCCAGTTCAACTTAAAACTGAGAGGTAAATAACACGCAATGATGGAGACTTGAGAGGAATTTCATTTTTCTGCATAGAAGGTGTTTGATACCTGCTATCAGATGGGGTTGATGGATTCAGATAGATGCTATGTTTAAAGTCATTTAGACAGACATTTAAATAGGCAAGGCATAGAAGTATATTGACCTAGATTAGGCAAGTGGGATGAGTGTAGATAGGAAAAAGGGTCAACATGGGTGTGATGAGCCAAAGAGCCCATTTCAGTACTGTAAAATTCTGTGACTCTAAATGTTGAGAGTGCCTACCTCCACCACCTCCTTAGGTTTTCATTGAAAGGCTGAAAGAAGACAGTCAGTCAAGCTGCTTGTGTGGACAGAGAAACCAGTAAATGTTTCAGATTGAAGACCCTTCATCAGAGCATTCCAGCTTGAATTATTCTCTGGCTGTGAGAATAAAATTTCCTCCTATTCCCTCCAAATTTCCTCTCTCTCATCTTAAACCAATATTCTGGTTGAAGGCACCCTTATTATGGGAAAAGGGAACTTTTATCATCGACTCTCTCTTAATCTTGTATCACTTCACCTCTCAGCCTTTGCTGCTCCGCACAATATTTTAGTTTGCGCTCACCAACAGATTGCGGGGCTAATGCCATTGAGCAAACTGGGTGATCACTGAAAATTTCCTTCCCATAGCTCATATCATTTTTGATTGATTTTCTAGCTGCTTCCTGGAAAGACAAGGACCAGTTCTTCTCAGCTCTGCCTCTAGTAACAAGGGAACCAACTGTGTTAAGATGTCCTTCTCCAGTTCACCCTGCACCCTGATAGCTGATGGCATTATGATGATCAAGCCCATAATTTTCAGTATCCTTGGGTTGCCATTACCAGGAAATAAAAGAAGGCCAGCCATGTTAATACCATGGCGACAACAGAATGTCAGAGACAGAGTACCCATCTGTGAGTGACTCGCTTCCTAAACCCCAAAACCTTTCCACAAGGTACATGTTAAGAGCATGATGGAAATCCTTGAGTTGCCTCAATTAGTGCAAATCCAAAAACACTAAATAAGCTCAACCCATCTGGAACAAAGCAGCTTATCCTTTTGGCACTCTGTACAGTAACTGAGATATTAATAACCTCCTTCACTGCTACCCTCTACTGCAGTGTGTGCCATCTATAAGTTGCTTAGACAGATCCTCACACACAACTCCTCAGGAAGAACAAGAACAATATGTGCATTTCAATACTACCCTCGGTGGTCCTGCTTCAAGTTGCACACTTTCCTGACCTCCAATTATATCACCTTACTTTGTTTTGCTCAAGGCCGAACTCCTGGACCTTCAGTTTAAGCAACATTCATCAGAAGAAGAGCAGCAGTTCTAGAAGATGTCTTGCTACCGCCCTCTTCAGGGCAGTGAAGGTTGCAAAATGGAGTCACAGTGTGGTACAGCGTAGAAACAGGCCCTTAGAAATGTCATGTCTCTGCTGACCATGACACCTCTCTATACTGATCTACGTACCTGCATTAATTCCATATCCCACGTCTCAGCTTTGCGTGTTCAAGTATCTTATTAAGAAATCTCTTAAATATCGATACTGTTCCAGCCCCTACTATTTCCTCTGGTAGCTCATTTCATGTACAAGCTACTATTTACCCCTAAGACCTTCTTTAAACCTCCTCCCTCTCATCTTAAGTCTGTGCCCTGTAGTTTTAGACACCTCTACCATGAGAAACAAGCACTGGCTATCTACCCAACTATGTCTCTCATAATTTTATATGCCTTTATCATCTCACCTCTCAGCCTCCTTCACCCCAGGGAAAACAATCCATTCTCTCCTGATGACTAAAGGCCTCCAGTCCCAGCAACGCCTTGTGAATCTTTATGGCACCCACCTCTTTCCTAAAGTGTGGTTGATTAGATATGCACACAATATTCCAAGTGCAGGCCAACCAATGTTTCATTTACATCTGTCTGTATTCTCATTTTCAGGGAACTATATACTTGTATCCTGTGGGTTGACTGTCAACAGCACTTCCGCAGGGCCTCTCATTCACAGTGTGTATCCTGCCTTGGTTTAACTTCCCAAAATGCATAATCTCACAGTTATATTTATTAGATTCCACCTGCCATTCCCTTATTACTTTCCTAGTTGTAATCTTGAAACCTTCTACATTGTCCATTTTATCACCAATTTTGGTGTTATCTGCAAACTTTACTAGTCACATTCTCATCCAAAATATTGATTAATAATCACAAGTAACAGAGGACCCAGTATCGATCCCTACAGCACATCTTAGCTACAGGCCTCAAATCTTAAAAAAAAACAACCTACCACTGCCACACTCTGTCTCCCACCACCAAGCCAATTTCATGTCCAGCTGTTGGATCAGTATGGATTCCATATGGTCTGACTTTCAGCTTGTTTCCGTGCAGTATTCCTGTTATATTAAGAAATATAGGGAAGGGTGGAATGTCTTGTTGGGCAAACAGCTTTCTTCTCTACATATGTTCCTTTGCCTTCTGATAGGGAGAAAAAGATGCAACAAGTTCTGAAGTATGGAGGGTAAACTCGTATCCAAGACAGAACAGATGAGAAGCTATAATAAGTGATAATGGTTCTCATATAATTATATCCTTGTTAACAAAATGTCTTTTCAGAGGCTGCTCATTCTGCTTTGAAACTATTGGTATTTCATGACTGTACTATTGTAGTGTAGATACGGTGGCATGCAAAGTTTGGGCACCCCTGGTCAAAATTTCTGTTACTGTGAATAGCCAAGTGAGTAAAAGATGAACTGATTTCCAAAAGGCATAAAGTTAAAGATGACACATTTCTTTAATATTTTAAGCAAGATTACTTTTTTAATTTCCATCTTTTACGGTTTCAAAATAACTAAAAAGGAAAAGGGCCCAAAGCAAAAGTTTGGGCACCCTTCATGGTCAGTACTTAGTAACACCCCCTTTGGCAAGTATCACAGCTTGTAAATGCTTTCTGTAGCCAGCTAAGAGTCTTTCAATTGTTTGGGGGATTTTCACCCATTCTTCCTTGCAAAAGGCTTCTAGTTTTGTGAGATTCTTGGGCCGTCTTGCATGTACTGCTCTTTTGAGGTCTATCCACGGATTTTCAATGATGTTTAGGTCGGGGGACTATGAGGGCCATGGCAAAACCTTCAGCTTGCACCTCTTGAGGTAGTTCATTATGGATTTTGAGGTGTGTTCCTGTTGTAGAAGCCATCCTCTTTTCATCTTCAGCTTTTTTACAGATGGTGTGATGTTTGTTTCCAGAATTTGCTGGTATTTAATTGAATTCATTCTTCCCTCTACCAGTGGCACTGGCTGCAACACAAGACCAAAGCATGATCGATCCACCCCCGTACTTAACAGTTGGAGAGGAGTTCTTTTCATGAAATTCTGCACCCTTTTGTCTCCAAACATACCGTTGCTCATTGCGGCCAAAAAGTTCTATTTTAACTTCATCAGTCCACAGGACTTGTTTCCAAAATGCATTAGGCTTGTTTAGATGTTCCTTTGCAAACTTCTGATGCTGAATTTTGTGGTGAGGACACAGGAAATGTTTTCTTCTGATGACTCTTCCATGAAGGTCATATTTGTGCAGGTGTCGCTACACAGTAGAACAGTGCACCACCACTCCAGAGTCTGCCAAATCTTCCAGAAGGTCTTTTGCAGTCAAACGGGGGTTTTGATTTGCCTTTCTAGCAATCCTACGAGCAGTTCTCTTGGAAAGTTTTCTTGGTCTTCCAGATCTCAACTTGACCTCCACTGTTCCTGTTAACTGCTATTTCTTAATTACATTACAAACTGAGGAAACAGCTACCTGAAAACACTTTGCTATCTTCTTATAGTCTTCTCCTGCTTTGAGGACATCATTTATTTTAATTTTCAAGTGCTAAGCAGCTGCTTAGAGGAGCCCATGACTGCTGGTTGTTGGTACAAGGTTTGAGGAGTCAGGGTATTTATAAAGCTTTGAAATTTGCATCACCTGTCCTTTCCTAACGATGACTGCGAAGAAGCCATAGCCCTAACAAGCTAATTAAGGTCTAAGAGTTAAGTTATCTGAGAGCTCAAATCTCTTGGGGTGTCCAAACTTTTGCATGGTGCTCCTTTCTTTTCTTTCGCTCTAAAATTGTACAAAACAAAAATAATACACTAATCTTGCTTAAAATGTTGAAAAGAATGTTTCATCTTTAACTTTATGACTTTTAGAGATCAGTTCATCTTCTACTCACTTAACAGAAACAGAAATTTTGACCGGGGGTGCCCAAACTTTTGCAGGCCACTGTAAATCTGTCCATACTTTGACGTGGAGAAGGTTTTGTTATTTGAGCTGGATACTTTAGGAATCACTACATAAATATTTGCAGTGGGGGAAGGATAAAACCATGGATTCGGATCTGCATTTGTTCTGAATTCCCGGACATTAGCTAGTTCAAGCATGTTGGCTTGAATTGTTTCTTCATCTCTGATGAATCCTGACCCAGCAATGATTCTTCTGTGTGAATTCTACAGCATAAAGGCTACACCTTCTTGCCCTTTAGAAATGCTATTTACTTCCCTGTTTTCCATTCCAAAATCAACATTTGCAAAAGTGCTCAAATCCAAGCCAAGTTTAAAATGGTGTGAATATAAAATAGAATAATTTATTAGTTTAGGTGGTTTGAGTACAAATATTGAGGTTTAATTTTCTTTTCCCTTCACTGAATATCTACTGCTCTTGTAGTGTGCATATACAGTACAAAACTATGCAGTGAGTTAAACACCTTCTCAAAAATCACCTGGGAAAGAAGCTTCCTTCAAAGTTTATAATGCTTGTGAAACTGCAGAAAGATAAGTTCAATATGTACTAAATTCAATGCACAATCGTCACATGTCTGAATATACTATTGTTGATTATTCTCACAATCAGTGTTAAGCAAGGTAATACATACATGCCACACTGCATAACTATGCCATATAAGTAAGAGTAAAATTGTGGCATAACAATAACTGATAAACATAATACTTAAAAGTATATCTCCGAAATGTTTAATGATATAACAAAACTTATGACTCACATATATTGCTGTCTTAAGGGCAAATTAAGAGTGGATAGAGATGGATATTGTTATGTTTTGTAACTCCAAAACATAAAACTAATTGGAGGAAAACATGGAGCCAGGAGATGCTTGTGCTTACTTTCATCTTACTTTAAATGCGATGGCACAATGATGTATGCCATTCATGTATTTTTACTCTAATGAATTATGTAAACAACAAAGAATGTTTACTCTGACAAATATATATACAATATTATTCAAATATTACTGAAATATAAAATACACACTTTCCCCTGCTTAGTAATAAACTCTATCTCAATACAGAATGTATCTCAACTTACTATATGTGTGCATATGTATGTGTGTGTGTATATATATATATATATATATATATATATATATATATACACACACACACACACATAGGTAGACGCCCACAGCATAGTCAATTTCCAAATGGCCCATTCAGGCCTAAACATTTAAACATTTAATCACTATGTTGGGTTTCTTATGCTTGTGGGATAATGTTCTTCCTGACCAGGGAAGTTACTCTGTATGGCACGTGAGATTTGTGGCTGTGAGACAATCTCAGGTTCTGGGACCTCCTCCGTGTTGGTTGCAGGAGCTGACTCTGGGGCTGCAGTAAGTGGTTCTGACAGCTCTGGACACCGTCCTCCTCCAACAATTGACTCTGCTCTTCAACTGAACGATGTGTCATCTCCCGGTGACATCAGATGCAATCTCCACTCAGGAGGAGAGTGATCCAGTTCTGTCCTTAATCTTGCCAACTACCTACTTTTGATCATCTCTGTAGTCCCTTACCTGGACTGCTTGTCCTGGAGTGAAGTGTTGAACCTCCTTGTCTGAGGAGCCCTCAATTTGTCCCAGCTGTTTGTCGTGCAGACTCCTTCTGGGGATGAGTTTGAGCAGACCCAAGCGTGAGCGCAATGGACGACCCTGCAGAGCTGGTGAGTTGTTGGTTGTGGAGTGTAGTGCATTGTGATACGCAAGAAGGAAATTGGTGAGCTTCTAATTCAGTGTTATGGCAGTGTGTCTGCTGACATTGCTCACAGTGCATTCTTTAGATTCTGGACACACCTTTCTGTCAAACCATTTGCAGCCAGCTGGTGGGTGCTGATTTAATATGTCTTATTCCATTCATTTTCAGGAATGATCGACAATTTTTCACAACAAACTGTGGTCCATTGTCACTGACTAATTGTTCTTGAACATCAGTCCTTGAGAAAAGGCTTCTCAGCACATCAGCAGTGTGTGAGGCAGTTGTGGAGGCTATTGGGAACATTTCTGGTCTCTTTATAGTGGCATTGGTTACTACCAGGAAATCTGTGCCCATGAAGGGTCCAGCAAAATCCATGTGAATTCTGTCAGGATAATGCAGACTGTTCCCAGGGAAAGAGAGGCTCTGCTTTTATCTTCTGGAAGTTCTGGCATTCCGAACAGTGCATGGCAACCTACTTGATCAGTTGATGTCTGGTGGCCTGGGTTGCAAAGCTTTTATTTTGACCATACCTAAATGACTGGCACGTACAGTAGCTCCTCCAACACTTTGGCTCTCAGGTTGGATGATATAGCAATGCTCAATCCCCACCAAAGGCAACCCTGTCAAGGGCAAGTTCAACACAATGCTGATTGGAATGAGGAAACTGGAGTCTCTGCTGCACATTCCAGCCATTTTCGGCTACCATGTAGATCTGAGGCAGTGTGGGGTCTTTTCTGGTTTTTCCTTTCATCATCTCTGCCATAATAGGGAGACTTTCAATTTGTATTAGGTAGAATATGTCAGGAAGAGTGTCCTCTTTTATAAATCTTTCTCCAAGGATAAATTGGGCAATCAAACAGCATTTCCATGATTAGTTGTCTTCTTGAATTTGATCATGTAGTTGTGCCCAGATGAAACAGCCCATCTCTGCATTTCTGCCGCTGCTGGTTAGTGGAACACCCTTCTGTTGAATGGAAATGGGCTGTAGTGGTTGATGGTGAGTAATGAGGGTAAACCCTCTTCCATAGTTACTGGTTGAAATGTTTTACACTCCAAACCAGACTCAAGGGCTCTGTCAATCTATGTGTAAGTTTTCTGCAAGTTGTCTGTAAGGGAACGTGATAGAAATGAAAGTTCTAACATGTGATGTGACTACACATATGCCATCAGGTGAGGCATCATAGGCAAGCTTCACTGGATGATGTGGATTATAATGTGCGAGTACAATGACTGATGTTACCTTTTCCTTTACTTTTTGCAAAGCCACCTCACACTGCTTTGTCCGTCACCATTTCTTCTCAATCTGCATTAATGAGTTCAAGATGTAGAGCACAGCACCCTGATGTGGCAGGAAACTGTTATTATAATAGAGAAAAAGACTGCAACTGTGACATACTCTTTGGCCTTGGGGCATCCACCACTGCTTGAATTTTCTCAGCACACTTGTGAAATTCTTGTGTGTCAATGGTATGACCACAGTAAGTGATGCTTGGTTTAAAGAATTTATGTGTGTTGCATCATGCTCTAAGTTCATAATGTTTTAATCTTTTTAACACAGCCTTGAGATTTTGGAGCTGTTCCTCGTAATCCTGACTAGAAACAAAGATGTCATCCAGATAACACTGTGTGCCTGGGTAGCCTTGCATTACCTGGTCCATAGCTCACTGCTGGTGCAGGTGCTTCTCTAAAAATATGCTTATTGTATGTAAAGTCCTTTGTGAGTGTTTATGGTGAGAAACATTTTGGACTTTTCTTCCATATCCAACTGTTGGTAGGCCACTTTTTTGAAGTGTTTTCATCCAGAAAGGTTTGCAAAGATATCCTCTATCCTGGACGGAGAATGTTGATCTATTTTCAGTGCTTGATTGATGGTGACCTTAAAATCACCACAGATTGTAACAGACCCATTCTTCTTGGCTACCGGGACCAATGGCATTGTCCATGGGCTCAACTTAACCTTGGAAAGAACTCCTTCAGTCTCCAAGCGATCGAGCTCACTGGCTACTTGATCACCCATGGTATAAGGAACTGGACAGGCTTTGTAAAACTTGGGAGTGGCAATTTCATTTAATATTAGTTTACCATTGATACAGTATGTTCAAGTTTTCCCAATGCTATCCTTGAACACTGCAAGATCCAGTATCTTTCTTAATTCAGTTACAGTTAACTCTAATGCAGGGCATGTGGCATGCAAATAGTGTATGGATCTCCAATCAAGTTGTAGTTGTCTCAGCCACTCACGTTCCCCCCTGTTTTTACTACGTACAAATCCATTTGCTTAAAAATACTGCTCATTTTGCTCAGAAAACAACATCCAGTTATCTCTTCAGAAATCAAACATGTCTATCTTTCTGTAGCCAGCTATTTCTGCTCTTTTTTAAAATTTATGATTATCATATGATACTTACTGTTTATGAACCTGTGCACTCATCAGTTTTCTGCCAATTTTTAAACTCAAGCATCTTGACTCAAGTTCGTTTAAAACATCCTCATCACCCCGTCAAGAGAAAATCTACAGATGCTGGAAATCCAAGCAACACACACAAAATTCTAGAGGAACTCAACAGGTCAGTTCGCATCTATAGAAAAGAGTACAGTCGATGTTTTGGGCCAAGAACCTTCGCCAGTCCTGTGTTTACAGTATTGCTCAGATATTACTGAAACGTTAAATACACAACAGATGTCTTTCCTCTGTGTTTCAAGTTCAATCCAAATTAAGTTGTGTAGGAAATGGTATGAAAAACAGCTTACATACAGGAAGTGATGTTCATATGAATTGCATGCAAAATGGAGGCCAGAACAGAATATGTTAGCCAAAACAAAAATTGTCTGTCTTAGCTTTAGTATTAGCGATACTTAGAAAAGTTAGATAGATTCCTGAACAAGAATAATTTCTGGTCAATTAACCACAAGAACCAAGATTTGAGGTTTTTGCACGGAAGTAGAGATTTGCAACTCCAGCAGTCCTGATTTGACTTGACCTTGACCTTGGGTGTAGTCTGTAATATAAAGTGTGCATATTTTCCCCATGGTTTTGCTTTGTGTTCCAAATGTCCCAGTGGAAATATTCTAAATCATGTATCTTCTTGAGTGTGGTGGCCTTTGCCTTTGATCTGAGATGAGTGAGAGCAGGGTGGGACTGAAGAAGCATTACTGAGCTACATGGAGTCCAAACCAAAAAGAGAAGTTTCATGATGCATAGAAAACAAAAGTTGAGGAGTAGAAATGGAGATCAGAATCAGTTTTATTATCACCGGCCTGCGTCGTGAAATTTGTTAACGTAGCAGCAGCAGTTCAATGCAGTACAGGATAATATAGAAATAAATATCGGTAAATACATTGACTAGATTAAGAAAGTGCAAAAACAGAAATAATTTTTTTTTTAAAAAGTGAAGTTGTGTTCATGGGTTCAATATCCATTTAGGAATCGTGCGGCAGAGGGGAAGCAGTTGCTCCTGTATCACTGAGTGTGTGCCGCCTTCTTGATGGTAACAATGAGAAGAGGACATGCCCTGGGTGATGGGGGGAAGATATGTGAAGCTTTGGGATGGGGGGAAGTTTTAAACAAGTTACTTGGATCTTGATTTCTTTTTTTTCTTAGAGGATAAGATTTTACATATATGGAGTCATTTTTAAGCATCTGAGAAGTTATTCAGAATATTTAATACTTTGCGGGCACTTCAATAAGTGCAGCTGAATGTGCCATCCTTAGTTTTGCTTTAAGCCATTTTATGATGTTGATCCACCCTTTTATGTATCCTAAACTCATTTTGTTAGTGAGTACTATCCCACATCACATATGGATAAGCAGTATATCACTGCATCAAATTGGGGATTTCCAAGTATAATTATGCGAGTATAGCTATGCAGTAAGATGAACCCTGTAATCCTGATAACATTAACATTATTCTTACAGCAATATTCAGGCCATCAGGATGGCTTCCAAAAGCCAAATCTGAAGCCAGCATATCACAAACATGGTTATTACTAACAGGCGTATGACTGGCAGTCCCTGCTTTCTGCATTTCCTATTTGACTAACTCTAGACTTTTTCTCCCATCTTCTGACCTTCTGCTCAGAAACTCTAGATTTTGACAGAATTTCTCTTCCACCCCCTGGATATGTAATGCTTGTTAATCCACTGATCAAACAAACTTCAAAAACCAAAAGGCATAAATGGCAGCTGTTGATTACTCAACGGGGAGTGAAGTCTATGAAAACGCTTTTTAATATGCTGGTTACAGGCTTTTGTGTCTCTGCTAACTGACTAAAACAAAACCAGTTGAATTTTATGTGCATCTGTGAGATTTTAACCCAAATTTTGCATATTATGTGAAAGGAGCAGGAGTTCTTAAGAAGATTTGAACTGCAGGAAGACTTATTTCTAGACCTCTTCTGGTCAAGGAACAAACATAGCATTTGTTGGGTCAAAGGCATAGTTGACATTTCAGGATGAGACCCTGCACCAGGACTAAGAGAGAGGAGAGCCAGTGTAAAAGAAAAATGATAAGGAGGGGAAAGAAAGTAGGTAATACTGTAGGTAGAACAAGGTGAGCTAAGGGATAGTGATAGGAAGAGGGACATGGACCCAAGAGGGGGAAGAAAGGAAAATTGAGGAAAATAAAAATCTGGTGATAGAAAAAGTTTAAAGAGAAAAGATCAGATAGGTAGAGCCAGTTGGAGGCAGGGAAGGTGCAAGGTAAAGACAGAGGTTGGATGATGTTATATGGCCCTCATGAAGGGTCTCGGCCCAAAGCGTCAGTTCTATATCCCTCTCCATAGATGCTGCCTGACCTGCTGAGTCTTTCTAGCATTTAGTGTCTGTCACTCTGGACTTCCACTACCTGTAGAATCTGTTGTGTTAATGGTGATATATGGAATGAGATTAGGGAGAGATGGTGGACAGATGAAACCAGATGGGGGAAGAGAATAAAGATAGGCTAAGGGAGAAGAATCTCAGGTAAATATGTTTATGAGTGATGGGCAGATGGAGCCAGGTCAGGAGGGACTGTGGGGGAGGATGGCTGAGGGTTGGAAAAGGTGAACCGAGAGATATTGAATCTAGGTGGACTATTAAGAGTGGGAAACAGACACAAGATGTGGGTTACTTAAAACTGGAGAATTCAGTGATCATGTTATTAAGTTGTAGGCTATCCAAGCAGAATATGAGAAGCTGTTCCAAAACCATCCCTTTACCTCCACAGCTGCTGCTCAAGTTCTTCCAGCAGTTTGGCTTTTGCTCCAGATTCTGGCATCTGCAGCCTCTTGTGCCTCTGGTCCACCTCATTGTGCTGGCTTGGAATTATCCATCATGCAGACTTTGCCACTGGGGTCGAGAACAAAGAAACCCAGCAAGAGGCCCTTAGTACATGTGGCATAGATGGGTCACAGGAAGTGGCAGGGTGCAATGTATTTCACATCCTGCTTCTTTGGTGCGGGCTGAAATAGATGAAGAGGACTAAACAATCTATGATCTCTTTCCAAGCATGAGGGAAGCCTTGAAGCAATTAACAACCTTGGAATCTAGAGTGAGTAACGAGATTGCAGCATTAATGCTGGAGCTGTCTCCCAAATGTAAAACTTAGGTAATCTAATTAAATGGTCCAATATGAAAAGCACCTCTGGTGCAGCCAAGGGTAAGATTTGCAGTGCCATTTTCCATTCCTCTCTGTGGGTGGCTGAAATATTTGGCCCCCCTCAGCAACGTCTTCATCCAGACTCGCAGCATGGAGTGGGAAACAGTGGCTGTCACTCCATAGAACAAGTGTGTTGAAGAAACATGTACTGTGGAAAGTCAGATAGCAAAAAAATTGCATATCTGACGGGCAGTCCTGTTTCTTTTAAACCACGAGGGTCCGGTGGTACATCATTGAAGAGAGTACAACTCGACCATGCAAGCCCAGGTCCCGTGGTAGGAAGGATATCTCATCAAAGGCAAGGATAATTAAAGCCTGCTTGTAGTGCCAGACTCAGCAGTTCAAATCCATTAATAGGTCCCTACTTTCACATTTCACAGCACATGTGGCTGAAAACTGGCAGCTCTGATTAGATATGTCAGCAAAGCCCAGTGCTGTCTGGTCCATTAACTTACATTGTTTAATTAAGGAGTTGTTTAGAAAAGCTACAGCTGCTATATGGCATGGTTTGTACCATTTATTATCTGGAATATATTGACCGTACCTAACTGCCCCTATGATAGTTGAAAAGGTGAGCCCTGCAGTCCACATGCTTGATGGTACTCCTAGAACAGTGAACTTCCAGATTTTAAGCAGGAAACCAAGGCTTTTACTGGAAGAGTTATCAACAGAAATGACCCCTATCACCAGAAGAGAGCATTCCCATTTCTGACCAAATCATAGATAGAACATCATTGATAAAACACAGGTAGACGTCCAGGTCCCCAAGACAGTGCCAGGAGAACTCCCGCACCTATATTACAAAAATTACACTGCCAGGTGAACTCCGACACCTATATTACAAAAATTGACCTCCAGCAAACTGCGCTAGTTCTGAGCCCAACTTGTGAAGAGACTTTGAACTATTATATTGATATTTCTCAGTGGCAAGCGTGGTTAAACATTGCATTCATTTAATCTCATTTTACTTCTGAATTTCAGCTGTGTGCCTATTGGATTGAACCAAACTTTATTCTCATTCATTTCTTCCACATACCCTCTCCATTCTGCTTTAGAAATTTTACCCATCTCTGGCTCAGCTCATTTGCTGTCAAAACCCGCACTTCTCCCACCTACATGAGGCCATTGTAGTTCTCAGAAGGACATCTTAGAATCCTGCATGACTCAGAACTAACCTTATATTCTTCTGCCTTCTGTCATCCCAAACCACCTTCTGCGGCATACATTGGCTCCCTGTCTCTCAGCGCCTTCTGTGACATGGGAATATGTCAAAGGCTGAGTATTTAGCAGGCTAGTTTCTGTGCTCTGGAAAGAGCTCCTTTGAGAAATTTGTTGTCCTGCTTTGATCTTTCTTGATGAAATTTGTTGCATTTGTCATCTTCCCTGCCATGGACCTGTGCCAACTTTTAATGTAGTTGTACTTCTGTGTGTGGCTTGAGTTTGTAGCAGTGGTATGGTCTGAGTTGTGATTAGTCTGTGAATTGCACTTGACAGTTCATGATCTTTGTAGTTCCATATCACATTGGGATGCCCATTTT
Organism: Mobula birostris; assembly: GCF_030028105.1. NCBI lineage: Eukaryota > Metazoa > Chordata > Chondrichthyes > Myliobatiformes > Myliobatidae > Mobula > Mobula birostris. The sequence goes on from NC_092372.1 coordinate 186,818,635, forward strand.
CTTACTATGACAAAAGTGAAAATGATGTATACATGTAAATTTTAAAGTTAAGGGCTTTACTTACTTGAACCATGTCACAATGTTATGTTTTGGTAAAAGCCAGATATCATTAAGACAAATTTTTGGTTTATTTTGATATTGCTAATCTGCAGGTAGGAGGAAAATAGCCAGATATTAACCTTCCCCAAAGTGTGGTTGAGGGATGGAACAACAGATTCTATTGTAATGTAACAGTAGTTTCCTCAAACTGGTCTGATTAAAGTCCCTGACAAGGATGTGAAAGGTATAAGGGTAGGCCATTTCATTTTTGTTTATTGTGACACTTGATGCATCGAGTGCTTGCTTGACATCTGCTTTTGGCAATATGTAAACTGCAGACAAGATCATGGTGGAGAATTTGTGTACCTCCTCACTGATGGCAGAAATGAGAAAGAGGGCATGTTCTGGATGGGACATAGAGGAAGAGAGAGAAAAAAAGAATAATCTGAGCCAGTATTGTTGGAATGGTTAGTTCTGATACAGAGGAAACAAGTTACCTGAAGATGTGGAATTCAGTACTAAGTCCTATAGGTTTTATTGTGTCCAGGTTGTAGATGAAGTGTTGTTCCCCTAGCTTGCATTTGGCCTTATGGTAATAGTGCAGGACTGATGTGTCAAAGTGAGAGTGTGACTGAGAATTAAAGTGGGAATAACAGGAAGTTCAGTGTCACCTCTGGGGATTGAACCAAAGTGCTTCACAAAGCAGATGCTCAATCTGTATAAAGAGCCCATGTTGTGAGCATTGAACCCAGAGCACTATATTTGAAGAGGTGCCAGCACTAGTTCACCTGGGAGGATTATCTGGATTCTTGGAGAGCAGGAAGATAAACAGGAAAGTGTTGCAAATTCCAAAAGAAGAGGAGACTGAAGAGTGGACTGGAGAGAACAGTCTCTTCAAAATGCTGGAAGTGGAGGTAAAACAGTGTGCCCAATGTGGAATCTCCTTAAAGCTGTAAGAAATTGCAAAGGATAAACTATTGAAAGTGGGCACTGATGGGGTAGAGAGCGAGGAACATGAGGACTCTGTCCTTGCTTTCTCCAGAACAAAAGGAGATGAGAACAGAAGTGAAGGAAATTATTGAGATGTGGCTCCACCCACTTTGGTAGAGGGAAAGTTGAGAGGTCTCAGACAGGTGCAGAAACAATAGAGAGAGAATCTTAGAGAATGAAATCCAGAAAGGTTAGACAGAAGTATACCTGCGATATTTGTGGGTGTCTAGAGATATGTTACAGTTGTTTGTGGCAAATCTATCACCTGAGATCAAGACAGAGAAATACTAAAAGGGAAAAGAAAAAAAAAAATCAGAGAAAGGCCTTGTTCAGGTGAGAATCAAAGTAATGAAGATTTTGAGTTCTGTATGAGTGCAGGAAGTAACACCAACACATTTCTCAATATATGGGACAAAAAGTGTTGAGGAAGGAAGTCATGAAACTGTATCATATATTCCACAGAAAGATCGGGTTGGCAGGGCCTGGAATTTTTATATAGAGAAAGTGAATGGAGTTGAACTGAAATTATTTCATGCTATCTTCTTCAACTTTGTGGATAAGCCTGTGTGTGAAACTCATCAAAAGCCTTCTGGAATAACATCACCTGCATTACTATGATCAACTATGATCAGTAACTCTTCCAAAAATTCTACCAAATTGATTAAACACACATTACTTTATACAGATGCATTTTGATTTGCCTTAACTAATCTATTTTCTTCCAGGTGCGTTTTACATTTGTCCTGAATCAACGTTGTTCCATTGGAGAGTAAAGCATTTGGACTGTGTTTTGTATGATAATCCGTACTCCTCATTTCTCACTCACTGGCCCCCAGACAACAGCTTGGCAACCGTCCTCCCCTGTGTCCTTCAAAATCTTAGGTTGTGTCCCATCTGACCCTAGACGTCTGGGTTACGTGCCTCAACTAAACATAGAATAGTACAGCACAGTACAGGCCCTTCGGCCCACAATGTTGTGCCGACCCTCAAGCCCTGCCTCCCATATAACCCTCCACCTTAAATTCCTCCATATACCTGTCTAGTAGTCTCTTAAACTTCACTAGTGTATCTGCCTCCACCACTGACTCAGGCAGTGCATTCCACACACCAACCACTCTCTGAGTAAAAAACCTTCCTCTAATATCCCCCTTGAACTTCCCACCCCTTACCTTAAAGCCATGTCCTCTTGTATTGAGCAGTGGTGCCCTGGGGAAGAGGCGCTGGCTATGCACCCTATCTATTCCTCTTATTATCTTGTACACCTCTATCATGTCTCCTCTCATCCTCCTCTCCAAAGAGTAAAGCCCTAGCTCCGTTTATCTCTGATCATAATGCATGTTCTCTAAACCAGGCAGCATCCTGGTAAATCTCCTCTGTACCCTTTCCAATGCTTCCACATACTTCCTATAGTAAGGCGACCAGAACTGGACTCAGTACTCCAAGTGTGACCTAACCAGAGTTTTATAGAGCTGCATCATTATATCGCGACTCTTAAACTCTATTGCTTGACTTATGAAAGCTAACAGCCCATAAGCTTTCTTAACTACCCTATCTACCTCTGAGGCAACTTTCAGGGATCTATGGACATGTAACCCCAGATCCCTCTGCTCCTCCACACTACCAAGTATCCTACCATTTACTTTGTACTCTGTCTTGGAGTTTGTCCTTCCAAAGTGTACCACTTCACACTTCTCCGGGTTGAACTCTACCTGCCACTTCTCAGCCCACTTCTGCATCCTATCAATGTCTCTCTGCAATCTTCGACAATCCTCGACACTATCTACAACACCACCAACCTTTGTGTCGTCTACAAACTTGCCAACCCACCCTTCTACCCCCACATCCAGGTCGTTAATAAAAATCACAAAAAGTAGAGGTCCCAGAACCGATCCTTGTGGGACACCACTAGTCACAATCCTCTAATCTGAATGTACTCCCTCCACCACAACCCTCTGCCTTCTGCAGGCAAGCCAATTCTGAATCCACCTGGCCAAACTTCCCTGAATCCCATGCCTTCTGACTTTCTGAATAAGCCTACCATGTGGAACCTTGTCAAATGCCTTACTAAAATCCATATAGATCACATCCATTGCACTACCCTCATCTATATGCCTGTTCACCTCCTATCTCCAGCTCCTATCTCTAAGAATCTTTTTCCAACAGCTTTCCCGCCACAGACGTAAGGCTCACTGGTCTGTAATTACCTGGACTATCCCTTCTACCTTTTTGAACAAGGGGACAACATTCACCTCCCTCCGGTGCTCCGGTACCATTCCCGTGGACAACGAGGACATAAAGATCCTAGCCAGATGCTCAGCAATCTCTTCTCTCGCCTCGTGGAGCAGCCTGGGGAATATTCCATCAGGCCTCAGGGACTTATCCATCCTAATATATTGTAATAACTCCTACACCTCCTCTCCCTTAATATCAACATGCTCCAGAACAGCAACCTCACTCATATTGTCCTCACCATCATCAAGTTCCCTCTCATTGGTGAATACTGAAGAGAAGTATTCATTGAGGACCTCGCTCACTTCCACAGCCTCCAGGCACATCTTCCCACCTTTATCTCTAATCGGTCCTACCTTCACTCCTGTCATCCTTTTTTTCTCCAAATAATTGAAGAATGCCTTGGGGTTTTCCTTTACCCTACTCGCCAAGGCCTTCTCATGCCCCCTTCTTGCTCTTCTCAGCCCCTTCTTAAGCTCCTTTCTTGCTTCCCTATATTCCTCAATAGACCCACCTGATCCTTGCTTCCTAAACCTCATGTATCCTGCCTTCTTCCACCTGACTAGATTTTCCATCTCACTTGTCACCCATGGTTCCTTCACCCTACCATTCTTTATCTTCCTCACCGGGACAAATTTATCCCTAACATCCTGCAAGAGATCTCTAAACATTGACCACATGTCCATAGTACATTTCCCTGCAAAAACATCATCCCAATTCACACCCGCAAGTTCCAGCCCTATAGCCTCATAATTTGCCCTTCCCCAGTTAAGTATTTTCCTGTCCTCTCTGATTCTGTCCTTTTCCATGATAATGTTAAAGGCCGGGGAGCAGTGGTCGCTGTCCCTCAGATGCTCACCCACTGAGAGACCTGTGACCTGATCCGGTTCATTACCTAGTACTAGATCTAGTGTGGCATTCCCCCTAGTTGGCCTGTCCACATGCTGTGACAGGAATCCGTCCTGGACACACTTAACAAACTCTGCCCCATCTAAACCCTTGGAACTAATCAGGTGCCAATCAATATTAGGGAAGTTAAAGCACTGAGCGTTGTCCTCATCTAGTCTGTACTTTGGTTTGAACTTCTTTTCATTCTTTGAAAAGGAAGTAAAGAACTAATAACTTGTAATATTCCATTTGGGATGATGTGTTTTGTGAAGATTTTGAATGCAGCTATGTGGGGTCACTGAGTTTCCTACACTCAAGAAATAGAGCACCAACTCTGTAGCAAATAGCGACTCAAATTGGTTAACAACGTAAAACAAAGTCTTGTTAATGCTGAAAATCAAAACATCAAATGATGAAACTCTTCAACAGACCACACAGGTTCTTTGGAGGAAGAAAAACAATGCATTTAAGTCAGTAGTTCTCTGCATACCACTGAAGAAATGGACTGCAGTTAGTGCAGATGTGCTTGTGTGTGTTTGTGTGCGTGTGCGCGTGCGTTTGTGTGTGTGTGTGTGTGTGTATATTTATATAGCTGCATTAAGAGAGAGAAAACAAAGCAAAAAACCTTACAATAGGCACCACGACTGCTGCTGCTAGGGTTATTGGAGCATGATCAGTCTAGCACAGTCATTTAAAAAAAAACAGAACTCAAGGTGTCCATTAATTCAGACTTGCAGGGAGTTTCCATTTAAGATAAGAATTTCTGACAAGTTTTAACCAAAGCCCCATTTTGCCATCCCAGACAAATAGATTGCTGCAGCTAAACTTTGAAAATGTAAGGTAGGAAAATATTGTGGGGAACAATATAATCAATCTCATTTTGTTGATGAAGGTCAGAGACTTCTCACAGTATTAATATCGTGTAAATATGATTATTTATCATTGCACATTTTAGGACCCATTTTGCCAATCTTGAAATTGACTGAACAGTATTCTCAATGTCATAACATGTAAGCTTATACAAGTTCCTAATACAGATAGGAGAATAGAGAAAGTCAATCTTCATTCAAGTGTCATGCATTGGGCAATACTTAAAATATTTGTCTTCCTGTCTAGCTGCAAGCATTATTCTGAGACAAAGCTCAGTGAATCATGCCGCCAATAAATGTCATGATGTACTCGGAGAACTGCTCTATTATAATGGGGAATTCATTTATAAAGTAAGTCATGGATCTGAATTGTGCAATGATCTAACTTTGAAGTTTTTTTTATTGTTCTGATGAGTATATAGATTTACCAGTTTAGAAATTTCTATTTTTTGGCAACCATCTTTGTTAGTGATAAAATCAAAAACATTTAGAATGAGTGGAACTTGTAAACAAAGAAGCAGATTTGTGGAAGTAATCCTTCCATGCAGTTTCCAATTCCAGATCCAAGAATTAATTCCTGGTGGAGTTTTAGGCCAGGTTCTGTTTAGACTAATAATGCCAGAGCATTCAAAGCCTAATGTGAGAAATAATTAATGCAACACCAGTTGCCCAGCAACAGAATAATAATGGATTGAAGAAAATATGAAATTGCCGTATGCAGATTTTATGATTTTCATTACTTAAAAAATACGGGAATCTAAAACTTTGTTGGCTGTTGCCTAGATGGATGATAATTAAGACCTGGAAAATGAACAAAAGAATGTGTATTTTTTGACTTATTAGAGACTGAATTGTTTATTTCTTTTTGTTTTGCAACTTTCATCGCTGTTTGCAAAACAAGCTGTTGGAGCGTTTCAGCAGTTCAAGCAACATCTGTGGAGGCAGAGTGATGGCGGAAGTCATCAGGTCAAAATTCTGTGTCAGGACAGGTCACTGCCAATGTTAATTTAAAAACAAACGTTCTTGTAAAATCTGCTAATTTGTAATACAAAGCGTTTATATTGTCAGCACACGCTGAATCGTGCCATTTACACTATGTCAGCATGGCATGAGTTTTTCTGTACATGAATTTGAAATATTTCTTCTGAACGTGGGTTTACAGCCCTTGATGTATGATGGTGGCTGATCCTTAGACTGTTGCTTTCTCCATGGAGACATTGCGGCTACCACACTAAATTACTGAGTATCCTGAAGCACTGGACCGGGACAGTGGAATGCACCTGTGAAGAACTTTTGCTCACAGGCAGCTCTTTATACTGAAAGATCAGCGAGTTTTGGGCATCTTTTGTGGAATTAATTAGACATTCCAACATCCTTAAAGGGAAATGAAACAGCCCTACATACTCCTGAAGCCGCGGATCCAGCATGTGCAGACCTGAGAGACTGCAGATGCTGGAATCTGGAGCAATAGAAACATAGAAACATATAAAATAGGTGCAGGAGTAGGCCCTTCGAGCCTGCACCGCCATTCAGTATGATCATGGCTGATCATCCAACTCAGAACCCTGTACCAGCCTTCCCTCCATACCCCCTGATCCCTTTAGCCACAAGGGCCATATCTGACTCCCTCTTAAGTATAGCCAATGAACTGGCCTCAACTGTTTCCTGTGGCAGAGAATTCCACAGATTCACCACTCTCTGTGTGAAGAAGTTTTTCCTAATCTCGGTCCTAAAAGGCTTCCCCTTTATCCTCAAACTGTGACCCTTCGTTCTGGACTTTCCCAACATCGGGAACAATCTTCCTGCGTCTAGCCTGTCCAATCCCTTTAGGATTTTATACGTTTCAATAAGATGCCCCCTCAATCTTCTAAATTCCAATGAGTATAAGCCTAGCCGATCCAGTCTTTCATCATATGAAAGTCCTGCCATCCCAGGAATCGATCTGGTGAGCCTTCTTTGTACCCCCTCAATGGCAAGAATGTCTTTCCTGAAGAACACAATAAACGAACTGCTGCAGTAACTCAGCAGGTCATGTGGAGGAAAGGGATGGTCTGCATTCCTGGTCAGAACCCTGTATCTGAGGGTGCAGAAGAAAGATGGGCAATATGTAAAGAGGTGTGGGGAGCGATAGATGGAGCAGGCGATATGGGAAATGATGGGTAGATGGAGTAGGGTCCGGAGACAGGAGGTTGGATGTATAGACAGTTACTAGAAAATGATGCGAAGGAAACAAAGGGTTTCACCTTTTGGAGTCTCAGTAAGGAGGGTGATAAGTGGAACTGGATACCCAAGTGGGTAGGAGACTCAGTGCATAAAGTATGAGGAGTAACAGAGATAAGTAACTGGAACCAGGAGAGGTAATGGTAAGAAACTTAGTAGCAGGGTGCTGTTTGGGGGGAGGGGAGGGGTAGAAAAGAAGGGTGGGGAGGTGGAGATGAGAAAATATAGGTCAATCGGAAGTAGATAGAAAGGGACACGGGTGGGGGGGGGGTATTCATTACCTAAAATTAGGAAATTCAATGTTCATACCAGTGGAATACGTAACTTCTATTTCTCCTGTACTTAGAATGTTGATCATCTCTCTGCCTCTAAGTGTTGTGCCTGACCAATTAATTGTGTTTGTCTAGCGGTTTCGTGTCATCTAAAGTACAGTTGAAAGACCACTGCTTCTGTGACTCTATCCTTAACATGAGCAGCCTTGACTCCATTGTCCAAAAGCTTGTTTGGCTTAACCTAGCCACCAGTCTTGATCAGAAAAGAAGTGGGAGGGTCAGACACCAACTCAAAAATAATAAATATCTTGGGTGCAAAGTGTATTTGGTGAAGAACTTAAGTCATAACTTCACAAATTCTTTGCCACTTCGGAGAAGATGGCCTCGGGGATGCAGATCTTCCTGCTGTGTGCTACAAAGTTTGTCATGATCAGAAGAGTGCCCAACCACTGACCCCTAATGGAAGAAGAGCAGGAGGAGAATTGTCCAACACCAATTATGATTATATTGGTGTGTCGCTGCCGATTGTAAGCAGACATCTTTGTTACTCAAACTTTCAAGCTGAACCTGGACAAAGACCACATCGCTTTCTTAATCTCTTGGGAAATGCACGTTCCAGAAACTGACAGATGATGGGTGTTGCTCACACCACAGCCAGCTCAAGGGCTTTGCATAGTGATACTGCGAGTCTGCTTGCACATACTTTTCAGGACTTTTGTGTTTGATTGGAATTTCTGATGATAAGGTGAGAGGGAAGGGTTAGATAGATCTTAGAGAAGGTTAAAAGGTCGGCACAACATTGTGAGCTGAAGGGCTTGTACTGCACTGTTCTGTGTTCAAAAGAGAGAGGCCATCTTTTAATAGATATTTCTAATAGTAAGTACAGAAGGAAATTTGTTAACGATGCTGGGAATCCAAAATAAAACCAAAATTACCAAAAATACTCAACAGGTCAGGCAGTATCTGTGTAGAGAGTTTAAGTTAATGTATCCAGTCAGAGAATTGGAGTAGTATTCAGCTGGAATTAAGCAAGTGGAGAAAGAAAGGAGGAGAATAACAAGAAAGGTTTATGTTAAAGTGAGATTGCATGAGGGTGAAATGCAGAAGGAGTTGGTAAAAGAATAACACAGCTACATATGGTGAGAGGAGAGCAGAATCAATGTTTGCTGTCAGGGAAGTGCAATTATGGTCTGAAATGGTTGAACTCTGCTGAATTTGAACAGTTTTATTTTAAGATGAGGTGCTGCTCTTTGATCTCACTTCAACTTCAAGGGGACAGCAGAGGAAAGGAATAACAATTTTAAAAGAAACACAGTTTGATTTTCCATTCCAAGTGGTGAGGCAGGTCTGACAGGTAAGGTTTTGGCATGCACACAGGTATTTCGGAGGAGTGCTGGTAACCATGGTTTCTGCTGATGTCACGGTTGAAAGTGCATGTTGTTGCAGCTCACTTCACATGTGGCTGTGAGAAAGGCCTCCAGGCTGGGAGGGAGGCTCACACAAATAGTTGGTTATCATGTTGCCAAAGAAGCTAATTCACTCGATGCACAAAGGAGGTGAAACTTCTGCCCATATTAGGATTACCCTGAAGTAGAAGTGGAAGCATTCTGAAGAGTTTGAAGACGGATGAAATAATTACACCAATGACATAGAGGAGTTATAGGTACAGTGAGGTATTGTAGCATAATTTTATTTCTTGTTTTAAGTGTTCCGGTCACTTTTTCAGAGGTGCCTTGATTTTCAATGTGTTAGCTGACCTCATAGTCGAGTCAAATTGATAGGATCAGGCATTCCACATCTTTTTTTTCTAAGTTAGAATCTGAATCGTGTTTATTATCACAGACATATGAGTCAATTTATGGTTACGAAAAGCATTTGATACTGAAGTGACACAACAGGCAGGAAAAGCAGCCTTTTGCAGTGAAGTGAGAGCCAGTGAAGTGAAGCTGCCGCCGTTTTGTGCTTTTTATCTGCCTCTCAACTTTCGCAACAAGCAATCAAGCTCACTCAAGTGGTGCAGCCCTGTTCTGCACCCAGGGTTGCTCTTCCAGTCAGTTAAACTGTTTGCTCAAGGCTCAATGTGAGGAGTTTAAGTAATTAGGATGGAACAAGAGATGACCAAGGACCTAGACTAAGCAAATCAGTTTACAGACACCTGTGGAGTGCAAATATTGAGCGGAAATTTGATCAACTATAGGCATACTCCCTGAGCAAAGTGCCTGGAATGAAGCCACATTTTTTTTTAGACATTTTAACTTCATTTAGATTTGGTTGAAGTGCCTTTTAATGAACAGCTGATAGTGATAGTAATGGTCAGAAGTAACATTTTTGTGGTATTAAAGTTCACAGTGGCAGCTGTCTTTGACTTTGTTTTGAAGTTTGGCTCTGGTAAAAAGATCGAGAGTGGTGCCATCTTTTGTGATTATATGAGTAAACACAGGTTTCCTTGTAATTTATACGGTTTGATCACGGAACGAGTGTGTGCAGTGACTGACAGGCTCAACAGCTGCAGTTCTGCTTGTATTTCAAATCAGCCAGGTTTCTAATATACTTCATATTGAACTGCTAAATTATTCCCTACAGTGTATAGTCTGTGAGCTCTTGCTAATTTACAGATTTAGTTCAGATAATAGTTTTTTTTTTACAGAATTCACGTTGATTTGTACTCATTTCTTATAATTGCAGTTGTTGAAATTTTTCTCAAACTTGCAATTTTAATGATATCAAAATGTTAGTGCCTAATTTTAATCTATAATATCTAATTATTTTCACTTTGCATGGGATGAGTGCAATTATCTTTTCTCCCTCATACATGCATATTTTATCATTGAATTTATTAATTGAAAGAAAGTAGACATATAATCAAACAACAGGAATTCTGCAGATGCTGGAAATTCAAGCAACACACATCAAAGTTGCTGGTGAACGCAGCAGGCCAGGCAGCATCTGTAGGAAGAGGTGCAGTCGACGTTTCAGGCCGAGACCCTTCGTCAGGACTAACTGAAGGAAGAGTGAGTAAGGGATTTGAAAGTTGGAGGGGGAGGGGGAGATCCAAAATGATAGGAGAAGACGGGAGGGGGAGGGAGAGGCTCTATCTCTTGGCTCTATCCCTCCCCCTCCTGTCTTCTCCTATCATTTTGGATCTCCCCCTCCCCCTCCAACTTTCAAATCCCTTACTCACTCTTCCTTCAGTTAGTCCTGACGAAGGGTCTCGGACCGAAACGTCGACTGCACCTCTTCCTACAGATGCTGCCTGGCCTGCTGCGTTCACCAGCAACTTTGATGTGTGTTGCTAGACATATAATCGTTTGGTTGTTAATGATTAGATTGAGGGGCAGATTTGTTTCTCTGGTAGATAGAGGTAAAATATGATCTTCATGAGTTAGTTGGCAAAGAGAACATTCTGGATTCTCTGCTCTTTCTTTTCATGTGTTCCTGTGATTAAATATGTGATAAATATCATGAAAATGAGTAAATAGTTTCTAATGCAATGGGAGATCACTGCCAGATGTTTTGAGTACTGAGTAAATTTATTATCAAAGTACATATGTCACCATATACAACCCTGAGATTCATTTTCTTGTGGACATACACAGTAAATCCAAGAAACACAATAGAATCAATGAAAGACTGCATCCGACCGGATGGACAAACAACCAATGTGCAAAGAACAGCAAACTGAAAATACAAAATACAAAGAAAGAAATAATAATATACAAGTAATAAATATCAAGAACATGAGATGACGAATCCTTGAAAGTGGGTTGACAGGTTGTGGGAACAGTTTAGTGATGGGGTGAGTGAAATCATCCCCTTTGGATTAAGAGCCTAATGGTTGAGGGGTAATAACTGTTCCTGATCCTGGTGGTGTGGGTCTTGAGGCTTCTGTACCACCTTCCTGGGCAGCAATGAGAAGAGAGCATGACATGGGTGGTAGGTGTCCTTGTTGATGGATGCTGCTTTCCTGTGACACAGTTTTGTGCAGATGTCTCAATGGTGAGGAGGGCTTTGCCTGTGATGGACTAGGCTGTATCCACTACGTTTTGTGGAATTTTCCATTCAAGGGCATTGATGTTTTCATACCAGGCTGTGATGCAGCCAGTCAATACACTCTCCATTTCACATCTATAGAAGTTTGTCGAAGTTTAGATGCCATGCCAAATCTTCGCAAACTCCTAAGGCAGTAGAGATGCTGCTGTGCTTTCTTTGTAATTGAACTTGCATGCTCAACCCAGGACGGATCCTCTGAAATGATAACACTGAGGAATTTAGAGTTGCTGACCCTCTCTACCCCTGATTCCCCAATGAGGGCTGGCTCATGGACCTCCAGTTTCCTTCTCCTGAAGTCAATGATCAGCACCTTGGTCTTGCTGATATCGAGTTAGAGGTCGTTGTTATGGCACTGGTCAGCCAGATTTTCAATCTCCCTCCTATATGCTGATTTGTCAACATATTTGATTCAGCCACTAACAGTGGCGTCGTCAGCAAACGTAAATATAGTATTGGAACAGTGCTAGTCATGTGTATAAAGCGACTAGAGCTGGGGACTAAGTACATAGTGCAGTGGTGCACCTCTGCTGATGGAGATTGTGGAGGAGATTTGATTGCCCTTCCGAACTGACTGGGGTCTGCAGATGAGGAAATCAAGGATCCAATTGCATAAAGAGGTATTGAGGCCAAGGTCTTGAAGTTTATTGATTAGTATTGAAGGCATGATAGTGTTAAATCCGAGCGATAAGGAGCATCCTGATGTATGCATTTTTGCTGTCCAGGTGTTCCAGGGTTGAGTGGAGGGCTAATGAAATGGTGTCTGCTGTCGACCTGTTGCTCCAGTAGGCAAATTGGAGTGAATCCAAGTCATTTCTCAGGCAGAAATTGAGATGTTTCATCACAAACCTCTCAATAAATTTTATCACGGTGGATTTCCATGCTCTTCTTAGGCACCAGTATAACTGAAGCCTGCTTGGAGAAGGTGGGTACCTAGGACTGCTGAAATGAGAGGTTAAGGACCTCAGTGAACAGTCCAGCCAATTGAAGAGCACAGGTTTTTAATACTTAACCAGGTACCCCATTTAGGTCGGATGCTTTCGGTGAGCTCACCCACCTGAAGGATCCTCTCACATCAGCCTCAGAGACGAAATCACAGGTTATGGGAGTTTGTGAAGGTTCCCCTGTGCTTTGATGGTCAAAGCAGGCCGAGAAGGCGTTGAGCTCATGTGGGAGCGAAGCCTTGTTGTGAGTAGTTTCCCTTCATTTCACTTTGTAACGGGTAACAGCATTCAAGCCCTGCCATAGCTGGTGAACATTCGTCAGTGACTTAAGTTTGATCTGGAATTGCCTCTTTGCATGTGAGATGGCTTTCCTGTGACCATACCCGGACACCTTGTATCATTCTTTGTTGCCTAACCAGAATGCAGATTGCAGATCTCATGGTTCATCCAGGGCTGCTGATTGGGGAAGCTCCTAACGAGCTGTCTGACTTTCAGTTTTCTACTCAGTAGGTATGTGACTTCAGTAAGTGTTTTCATTTTTCTAAAATAGATTCAAGATTCAGAAGTTCGAAGTACAGTTAATATCAAAGAATGTAAAAATTGTACAACTTTGAGATTTGCCTGCTTATAGACAGCCACAAAGCAAGAAACCCAAAAGAACTTCATAGAAAAGCTGAAGACCAACACCCAAAATGCAGAGAAAGAGGAGAAAAAGCACACACATCATGCAAGCAACAGCATTCTGAACCGGATTGAGTGCTTAGATCTGAATCCACAGGGCAGCCTGGAGCAGGCCCAAAGCCTCAGTCTCAGTTCATCACGTTAGCGGGGCGGCTTGCTGCGAAGCTCGCAGACACAAAACACAGCAGCTGGGGAGAGTCTCACAGCTTCAGAGTGAAACTGGCACGGCTCTCACCTCCAGTCCTGACACTCTGCCTTTCCGGTCTATCTAGGCCAGTGTTGAAATTGTCCAAACAGTGTAACACGTCCTGCATTAGGACCCAGGCCCTATTGCTGGGGCCTAGAACACTCTGCCCAGCCCGAAGCTGTTCTCGACCTCTCCAACTCGACTTGGCACTTAGAGAGATCCAACCTTGTGCCAGGGTTAGTTAGATGGGTATGGAAACTCCTCTGCCTCGACGACCCCTCTCCGAATCACTCACTCCAACTCCATCTGTGTCAATCTTGCAACACAACAGCACAGTTCATCCCTTGAATTTGCTTTGCCTTCGCTCGCCTCTTCATTGTTTGTGGTGATAGCTTAGCACAATTTATTTCAGTAAAGGAGTTATTAATAATGTTTTTAGTCAAGTTTCTTGCCTTTTGAACTACCAGAAAGCTGCTGCACGCCTTCAGTAGTGCCATCTTAAACTCACATATTTGCTAGTGTCTGGATTTAAGTTAGCTGGTGTAATGCTACAGTGAATTAATAAAACTTGCTGTATCTCATAGCTGGAGATATCCCTGAAATGAAGTAGGTGCCTTCGTAAGGCTGTGCCTGAAAGCAATTGGTTGTTCTCTTAGCCTATGGATGGATCAGTTTTGTGGGTTTTTGGTCACAGAAGCAATAAAGTAAGTCTCAACTTAAGCCTGTAAACCAACTGATTCCTGGTTGATGAAGCATTTTGATGTGGAAATTGTTGCAGTACTGCAATGATGAGGTGCACATCAGCCACCATAAATATTGACATGCAAAGCAATTATGTTGAAGTGGTGTGATGACTTGAGATGGTGATTTCAAAATAAGAGGTTCTATATTTGAGCAATTGAGTTTTTATCTGTTCAGAAAGCACATCTATGGTCTAAATTCTCATATCATTAACCAATTAAGTAGTGATAAAGCATGTGAAATATAAACATTATATGTATGAACAATGGATTTGTCTTCCCCTGTTCTTTTCATTTGGAACACTGTAAGCTTGTTTGGGTCCCAGAAGTCAGTTGGCAATGGGTCTGCTCAGATATAAGAGCAAGGTGCTTTCCTACAATCTCAACCATACTTGTCTGTGACCCAGGAAAGAAATGATCCTTGAATTTAAAAGTGAATAAAGTGGCATCTTTTTTTCTGTATTTGAAGCAGGTAATTGAAGATATAATCATTCCTCTGATTCAGTTAGCGGGAAGGTAACTCCTTATTTAGCATTTCTTGTGATTTCATGTAACAAATTGAGAAATCAGAAACTCCCATTTTAAGATAACTAGACGCATCAATTTTCCATCAAGTCATGCAAATACAGCACTTAATTGTGATTTAAATTAGATATTTGATTTTTCTTACAAATTTAATTTCTTTCAACAGAATTATTTAAGTCTTCTGTTTTGTAACTAGCAGGCTGGAAAAAGAGCTTGCAGTTTGACTAATGTAAATTTACATTAAGGACCATTAATGTTAATAGTGACTTTACCATCTGATAAATATTGATTTTTTTAATAAGTAAAAGACTAGGGGCAAAAAACTCTCAACATTTGTGTGAACTCTGTGATACAGCTTCAAGGAAATGGTCAGCAAAGGAAAATTGGGGAGTTGCTGAGTACCTTTCAAAGTCTACAAGTTCGGACTGTAGATAATGGAAATACTCAGAGTGTCGGCAGAATTAGAGTTAATATTTCAGGCTGATAATCTGTCGAAGTTCTGCTAAATGGTCACTCATTCTGAAATGTTAACTTAACAAAGTACTGGAAATACTCCAGGATTCCTACAACTCAAACTAGATCTGCAATCCACATGTTTTTTCTTTGTTTGCTTGGCTATTGACTTTCAGCAACTTGGACCTTGGACCACGTCACAATTATAGACGTGTGGGGAAATAGAGACATGTTGAGCTACGGAGCAACTCAGATTGAATATATCTATGTAAATGCTACCAGTTCTGCGTGGAAGAGCTTCCTCCTATTTACACCTGTTGGATTAGAGACATTTGGCAGACCATCTAAGACGTTGGGGAGCTTTGACTTCCAAAACTGGTTCAATGTAATTTTCTGTAATCTATTCCGTTGCTCTAATATTCAATCTCCTCCCCTTCATCCACTGCCTTTCTTATCAGAATCCATAATTAGTATTTTAATTTCTATTGTCTCTATGTATCTCTTCCCAGCCCCTATCACAATCTCCATCCTTCCTTCCCTCATCTGCCCATCTACCCTACCTTTCATCTACCAGACTCCATCTCACCCCACCCCTCCTTCTATATATTGGCTATTTTCTCTCAAATCTTTCTCTCAGTCCTGATGCAGGTTCTTGACCCAAGATATTGGACAACCCTTACCTCCACAGATACTACCTGACCTGATCAGTTCTTCTAGTAGTTATTTCTTTGCTTGTTTTCCCAAAATTTGCACAATTTCCACATTATCAAATATTCTTGGCAAGTTAATTTGTTTGATATTAATCCAATTCTGAGCAATTCAAAGTGACATTTAATGGTAAGCACAAAAGGTTCTTCAGGTTCTGGAAATCTTCTGCAACACACACAAAATACTGGAGGAACTCAGCAAGTCAGGCAACATCTATGGAGGGAGGGGAATAAGCAGTCAATGTTTTGGGCTGATATCCTTCGTCAAGACTGTCTTGACCCAAAACGTCAGTTGTTTATTCCCCTCTATAGGTGCTGCCTGACTTGCTGAGTTCCACCAGCACTTTGTGTGTCACTTAATGGCAATCTTCTGTGTTTGTAAATATTGGCAACTTGCAGGTAGGAACTGAACATGTTTATTAAAAATGCTATATTCTAAGCTGGGAAATAGTTTTATTAATTAAAAGGGAGTTAAAGAAACTAAAATGATTTGGATAACTATGACGTCTTTACACCAGCAAAGGGATAGATAGTTAGAGATGAAATGTGGGATAATGGTAGAAAAATTTGTGGAATAATATCTTCACCAAAAGGATGATAAAGTTTGCAAATTTTTGAAAGCTACAACGATAAGCACTTGATCTTTTGTAGACAAAGGAAATTAAAAAAAAGTTTAGCAATTTTTTGGCTAATCTTGACATGTTGAATAATTGGCCTCCTTCCATTCTATAGAGTTGTATGTTTCAAGAATATCTTTCCCAATTGTGGGTCGTATGATTGTGCTAGTAAATCAAATTGCAAACTGGAGCTCTGTTCTGATCAGAGGTCTTTGGCTGCAAATGTCCGAAAGTGCACGGGGCTGAAGCTTTAATCCATTCTGCATCTCAATGTAATTTTTCTTGTGCATTGACAGCATGAAAATTGTATTTTTATCATCCCTGGTTTCCTCAAGCAGTTCCTTCTACCCACAGTACATATTCACAAATTTTAATCCAGTTGCTGCAAGCATCATTTTTAAAAGATAGAAATAGTAACTCATACCATCTGGCAAACCCTTGGGAGAGCACGTCTGGCACAACTTCTCATGGTCCAAGAACACATCCTACACTATCAGTAAAACTCACCACCGCCTCTGCTTTCTGAGGAGGCTGAAGAGAGCTGAGCTATGCACACATACAGTCACATCATTGTGCAGATGTGGAGGAGAGAGCATCCTGACAAGCTGCACCACTGCACGGTATGGAAAAAGCATGCGGTGGACAGGAAGGCTCTCCAGCAATAGTCAAAGCTGCCCATTGCATAACCAGCACCAGCCTACATGCCATCAAGGACATATTTATAGAAAAGTGCCGAAAAAGGGCCAGTAATATCATGCAGGACCCCACCTACACTGCTCATAGACTGTTCGTCCAACTCCCATCAGGGAGGAGGCTAGGTAGCATACATGCCAGGACCACAAGACTCAAAACATTTTCTTTCCCTAAGCAGTAAGGCTGATCAACACCTCCACCCACTAACCCACCACTCCACCCCCTCAACCACCACAACTTTATCATTTCCTGTCAGAGTCACCTTATGTACAGACACTACTATGCCTAGCATCACTTCATGGACATACAATCAATCTATGTATATAAGCTAACTTGTGTGTTTGTTTATGTGGTTTGCTTGTTATTGTGCTCTTTATCTTCATGTTTTTTTGTGCTACATCAGATCTGGAGTAATGATTATTTTGTTCTCCTTTACACTTGTATACTGGAAAAGACATGAAACAATCTTGAATCTTGAAAAAAAATTACATAAATTGCCAAAAATAGAATTGCTGGCTAGTACATTGGGAAAGGAAAAAAAGCCTTTCATGACCTCAGAAAATTTCCTGTAGTACTTTGGAATATTTTCAGAAGTGTAGTCTTGTAATGTAAGAAATGTGACAGCAAGTCTTCACACTCCCACAGATATCAATGTGATAATGACTAGATAATCTGTGAAAGTAAAATTAGTTGAATGCTAAATATTTGTCATATTACAAAGAGATCTTGCCTACCTTTTCCAAAATAATTCTGTGAGACCATCAGTGTCCTAAGTGGACGGACAGAGCCTAGATTTAGTTTTACAGTAGCAGAGTGGTTCACTTGTCAGACTAATATCTGGAGGTCTACTCTGATGATGGAAGTTCTGGAGTTCAAATCCTATTTTAACTTGTTAATTTAAATAATCCTGAATGTTAAAAAAATGCATCGTTTCAGTGACAGTGCAAGGTAGTCGAAACAGTTACATGTGGTTCACTAGCATTCTTCAGGGAGAAAGCATGAAAGTATGCCCTGTGTTTAACTCTAGGCTTTCTGCTGTCAACCTCTGGAGTGACCCACCTAGCCCGATTGCAGTTCTGTCTTCAAAAACAATCAGGAATGGCAAACAGATAGTAACATAGCCAATAACGCTCATATTCTATGAATTAACAGATTAAAACCAGAATTATATAGTGGGACTTAATTCAACACTTTTGCGGGTTTAGCATTTAACCTCAAGACTGCCCTTGACAATTTGATTTGTTCAAATTATGTGGCAATTAAAATCAAGTAAAATTATGGCCGATTACAACCTTCTTAAGCAACAAAGAATTTGCTGGAGGACATTAATGTGTCATGCAGCCTCTGGGTGAAAATGTCCACCATCTGCAATCTCTTGTGTCTCCATGATATCTTCCTTAAAGCTCAGAATATTTCTTAATTTATACTCTGCCATATGGTATAGGTACTGCTAGAGGGATTGTATGTTCCTTCCACCAATGAGTTCCTGACCATACTATTTCTTCTATGTTTTGAACTTCTGAGCCAACGTCATTTACTACTGGGATCTCACCATTTTGTAAGAAAGCTCCTTCATCTCCTTTTGCTTTCTTCCTGTCTTTCTGAAATGTCAAAAGTCCTTAAATATTTATTTCTTAGCTTTGACCACCTTGCAGACCTGTCTGTTAGAGCTGTGAAGTACTTTAACATGAGAAGGCATATCGTTTTAGCAAGTAAAAACTAAAATGATATGCTGGTGGTGACGAATCAGCATACAGGAGAAGACTGAAAATCTGGCTGATTGCTGTCATGACAATAACCTTTTACTCATTGTCAGCAAGAGCAAAGAGCTGATTATTGATTTCAGGAGGAGGAAGTCAGAGGTCCATGAGCCAGTTTTCAGCAGAGGATCTGCAACTTTAAATGCATCAGTGTTATCATTTCGGGGGACCTGTCCTGGGCCCAGCCTGAAGTGCAAATACTAAGAAAGTACAGCAGCACCTGTACTTCTCAGGTGTTTATGAAGATTCAGCATGACATATAGAACTTTGACTAGCTTCTATAAATGTGCGGTGGAGAACATATTGACTGGCTGCATCACAGCCTGGTATGGAAACAGCAATGCCCTTGAATGAAAACTCGTACAAAAAGTGGATGTGGCCCAGTCCATCACAGGTAAAACCCTTCAAACCTTTGTTTGGAACCTCATTCCATTCATTTGAACAGGTTGTGAAATCAACTGTGGCAGAATCAGTATCAAGATTATTGTTACTGACATTAGTCATGAAATTTTTTTTTTTTGTGGCAGCAGTACAGTGCGGGCATAACAAATTACTGTAAGTTACCAAAAAAAGTGCAGAAGAAGAGTAGTAAGATGGTGTTCATGGACCATCAGATGGTAGAGTGGAAGAAGCCATTTCAAACATTGCTTCACATCTTCTGTATCATGGAGCTTCAAGTGTTGAAGATGTACTGTGTATGTATTACACAAGCAATATATGTACGACAGCTCAGGTCTCACAACGAAGATTCAACTGAGCAGCAGGTGGCCTCCATTCCTTCATAAACTTCTTGGGTCCTGTCGAGATACTGATACACAGAGTCAGAATGGGAAGGTGGAAGAAAACCAGGAAAAACAAAGTAAGTGCCATGATGCATGCTTTAAAGGGAAGTAGCAGTGCTATCAATCGAATTTAGTATGATGTTCTCCTAAAGGGTTGTTCTCTTAATGGAGAGTGCCTGCGTGTGGGGTCCTTGACAGATCGGGGTCAGGGTGCAGTGGCAGTGAATGCTTCACGGCTGCAGCCTCCCACCACCTTCACTGCCACTGCGATGTGTCATCATCTTCTACCAGCTCTGCCACTCAGGTCTCGGTTGGATCGCTCTTTGTCTCGCTCCTCCCTCTTAACCTTCCTGCCATGCTAAGCAGCAGACGGCATCACTGTCAGGATCTCAAGAACTCAGTTCGCCTCTCCATGAGGACAAAGTGACTATCCTCGAAAAAGATGCATTGAAGGGGTGCGGTTCAGGTTGCACGATAGACTCTGTACTGACATCAAAAAGCAGGTTGGAGATGAGAAGCTGTGATATCTGAAACAAGAAGATACTCGAGGAAATAGTGAGAAAGGTTATGAGTTTGACGATAGTCCTGAAATCAGTCCTGTGACTATTGGAAGAGAGTTGACATGGGAGACAAGAAGAGATATTTTCACTGAACTCAGTGAAGAATGGTCTATCAGTAAGGTCAAGGGTATAGAATCAACATTGGTAAATCCAGAACAGTAACATAAATGGAAAAAATCATATAAACTTCAGAAATAAAATACTGGTGCTATATTACTGTGTATGTGGCACCCATCAAGTGCTCACCCTGACTAATCCCAATTTACAGCACTTGGCTCTGCCTCCACTGCCCTTTCAGGCAGTGTCTTCTAGATGGATTTGTTATGTGTGGGTAGCCTGGCAGAAGCATCTACTAAACCAGACATGCCTTATGGAACTCTTCATGTTTCTCATCAATTACTTTGCAGTTGCTGCAAGTTATTCCTCGATGAATTGGAACCCATAGGGATTTAAACTCAGTGGTCACTTTATTAAGTATGCTTGTACACCTTCTGGTTAATGCATATACCTAATCAGCCTATCATGTGGCAGGAACTGAATGCATTAAAGCTTGGTCAAGAGGTTCAGTTGTTGTTCAGACCAAACATCAGAGTGGAGAACAAATGTGTTCTAAATTACTTTGACCGTGGAATGATCATTGGTGCCGGATGGGTGGTCCGAGTATCTCCAAAATTGCTGATCTCCTGGAATTTTCGTACACAACAGTCTTTAGCGTTTACAGAGGATGATGGAAAAAACAAAATGATAATGTGCAGAAGAGCATCTCTGAATACACAGCATGTGGAACCTGAAGTGGATGAGCTACGACAGTATAAGACCATGAACTTTATAGGAGTTTCCTGATAAGGTGGCCACTGCGTGTATTTTACGAGGTGAGATACCTTTCATAGAAACATAGCAACGTAGAAAAGCTACAGCACAATACAGGCCCTTTGGTTCACAAAGCTGTGCTGGACATGTCCTTACCTGAGAAAATACCTAGGGTTACCCATAGCCCTCTATTTTTCTGAGCTCCATATACCTGTCCAGGAGTCTCTTAAAAGACCCTATCGTATCCGCCTCCACCACCATCACTGGCAGCCCATTCCACGCACTCACCGCTCTCTGCATAAAAAAACTTGGTCCTGATATCTCCTCTGTACCTGCTTCCAAGCACCTTAAAACTGTGCCCTCCCGTGCCAGCCATTTCAGCCCTGGGAATAAGCCTCTGACTATCCACACGATCAATGCCTCTCATCATCTTATACACCTTATACAGGGAAGATATGCCCTGCCTCCATAGCAGTTGCTTGGTCACTTGAGTTTTTCTTGAATGTTTGTTTTTACTTCATTTCCAGTATCAGTTGCACTTTGCTTTGGCACAGACGTTAAAGTGAAATTTGAAAATTAACTGTTTGTAAACACTTGGGGTTGAGGGTTAGAATTTGTCACCAATTAGTTCTGCTGTGTACATGATACAGTTGTGCTTTCATGTTAAGCTCAGCTTCTGAGGTGTCCATTGAGAACTGAAATTCAAATGCTGTGTACCACACATAGCTGCTGCTATATTGCTGGCAACACACACATAAAATACTGGAGGAACTCAGTGGGCCAAGCAGCATCTATGGAAAAAAAGTACAGTCAACGTTTCAGGCCGAAACCCTTCGGCAGGACTTGTGTGTGTTGCTCGGATTTCCAGCATCTGCAGATTTTCTTTTGTTTGTGGTATATTTCTGGTATGTCCATGAGTGAGAATGTATTTCTATCCCCTGGAAATCTTCGTTCATGACACAAAGCACATTCCTTGACTCATTTTTGAATTGTACATTTAAAAAATACAGGAAGTTGGCCATACCTTTACTGTGAACCTTTTCTCCTGGCATAGGGCTGTTTTCATATTAGACTTAGAAAAGGCTAACAAAACAGAACAAATCCATAGTTTCGAAGAACCTAGAATTCTAGAACACTGTGAATCTAGTAGTTTCTCTGATGGTTTTATTGGTTGACATATATGTCAAAATAAAACAAAAGCACATTCACAAAGATGAAAAGTTTATTTCTCTTTCTGCTAAATCTGAAGTGTAAAATTTTTATTTTGAGATTAGAAGAAGTTTGAGACATAGCTAAGCCTCAGAACATTATAAATAATCCCTCAGTACTGCTGGGATGAATCATGCATACTCTTCATATCATTTGTTTTTGCATCAAGCAAACAACATTTGACTTATGATGCTGTGATCTAATTGTTGTTCATAACATTTGTCCAGACATTTATCAAGTGGAATGACTTTTTGGGAGGAAGTAATTTCATTTTATAATGTGGTTAGAAACAGTAGCCATTCCATCCACCACCTGCAAAGAATTGGGGGCCAGTTCTCATCAACATTGCCTGAGCCTTCTCCCGGAGCACAGCACTGATCAATTTTATGGTCACCTTTTCCTTTCAACCATGCGTCACAGTAGCACATGTTCTTGTAAATCAGAAGCTATGGGTTTAATTTCTACTCCAGAGATAATATGAGCTGACACTACAGCTGGGGCGTATTGCACTATCAAGGATGTGGCGCAGTGAATGGAGAATCAGTTGCCATGGGTAATTATAGAGGGCCCCATGTGATACTTCTTGGCTATTCTGCTCTGTGAGCCAAAGTTTATTCCTCACGTATCCATGCAAAACAGATCATCTGGTCTTTATGTCATGACTGTTTTTAGGCCCTTACTGTTCTTAAAGCAGGTTTTGTTACTACTCTGCCTACATTACAGAAATATTTTGTTGATTGTAATTGTGATTCCCTGGAACATGAGATGAGCTAAAGGAATACAAGTACTCCCATTCCTTAAGTGGGCATTAAGCATTTTGTCTGGATTCCTAAAGGCCCGGCATGGCAACTGTTCTGTTTGTAACCACGAGGAACTGAGCAGTTGCGTGTGGACTCAGCTCGGCACATGACAGGAACCCACCTCTGCACTATGGCCTATCTACACATACCTTTGTCCCAGTTAAGCAGTCAACATAATCGAAAATCTCACCCACCCTTACCTCTCCCATTGGGCAGAAGGTACAAACACCAGAAAGCACGTACCACCAGGCTCGAGGACAGCTTTTACTCTACTATTACCAGAGTCTTTTATATGATAAGATAAATGCCTGGCCTCATATTTATCTTGTTATGATGTTGTACTTCGGCTACCTGCACTGCATTTTACAGTAGCTTTTACTCTTTATTCTGCATTGTTATTGTTTTACCTTATTCTAGTGAAATGGATTATGTCATGATTTTATCTGTATAAACAGTATCCAAGACAAGCTTTTCACTGTATCACTGACAATAATAATCCAATTAGTTTCCAGCCAATCTTGTGCTAAAATTAATGTGGCAGAATAAACCGCAAACTTGGTTTAATTTGACATGAGTGCCCATTCTGTGCCCCTGTTTTTCCTGCCTCCTTTTGTGCATCTCTATAGTGTGAATGTTCTCCAAACAGAATGTGCACATCCAGAGGTGCAGGAAGGGGGTATGGGGATCTTATTCTGTTAATCAAACGGAATGCCTCTTTGTTTTCTGCAGCAGGCCAATAAAAACAGAAAGCGGTAGAAATACCTACCAGGTCAGGCAGCATCTATAGGGCACAAATATTTTAGATGCTGTCTAATCCATTGAGTATTTCCAGTGTTTGTTGTTATTTTAGGTTTCCAGCATTTCCAGTGCTTTGCCTCCTGCTTTCCAAATCAGGGTCTTTCGTCCAGCAAAGCAAAATTGAAATACAGTATTTGAAGCAAGAGAGTGTTTGTGGTTGTGGGTTTCTGCACCACATAGTTGATCCACCTGGCAGCTGTCTATAAAACCGAAGATAGAAATCTAGCCATATGTATTTGACTTTAAATTTTCTGATCACGTAAAAACAATATGTCTGCCAGAAATCTTTTATTGCATTAAAACCTGTCTGGATGACATCATGACAGCAGTGTTATATGCCTGCTTTTGTTCGTAATCCCTAAGCAATTTAATTAATTTAAAAAAAGTCTTTCTATATCCAGATGCATCTTTTATGGTATTATAGCCCAATAATCTACAGCATCTCTTAGAGTAGTGTATCTAAAAGTTGAGCCAAAGACACCTTGTCGAGTATGAAATGTTTTATGCCAATGGTGTATAGGAGACATTTATATTCTTCCCCCTTTTTTGTATTTTGTTATCAAATATATCTGTTTACATCAAAGGTAAACAGATCAAACAGGTGCAACTAGCTTTGCAACTAGTTTTGAATGTGACAGGCAGGACATGCTATTAAATGATTCTTTAGCTTCAAGAACCATAGAACCATAGAAACTACAGCACAGAAACAGGCCCTTTGGCCCTTCTTGGCTGTGCCGAACCATTTTCTGCCTAGTCCCACTGACCTGCACACGGACCATTTCCCTCCATACACCTCCCATCCATGTATCTGTCCAATTTATTCTTAAATGTTAAAAAAGAACCCGCATTTACCACCTCGTCTGGCAGCTCATTCCATACTCCCACCACTCTCTGTGTGAAGAAGCCCCCCCTAATGTTCCCTTTAAACTTTTCCCCCCTCACCCTTAACCCATGTCCTCTGGTTTTTTTCTCCCCTTGCCTCAGTGGAAAAAGCCTGCTTGCATTCACTCTATCTATACCCATCATAATTTTATATACCTCTATCAAATCTCCCCTCATTCTTCTATGCTCCAGGGAATAAAGTCCTAACCTATTCAACCTTTCTCTGTAACTGAGTTTCTCAAGTCCCGGCAGCAACCTTGTAAACCTTCTCTACACTCTTTCAACCTTATTTATATCCTTCCTGTAATTTGGTGACCAAAACTGAACACAATACTCCAGATTCGGCCTCACTAATGCCTTATACAACCTCATCATAACATTCCAGCTCTTATACTCAATACTTCGATTAATAAAGGCCAATGTACCAAAAGCTCTCTTTACGACCCTATCTACCTGTGACGACACTTTTAGGGAATTTTGTATCTGTATTCCCAGATCCCTCTGTTCCACTGCACTCCTCAGTGCCTTACCATTTACCCTGTATGTTCTACGTTGGTTTGTCCTTCCGACGTGCAATACCTCACACTTGTCAGTATTAAACTCCATCTGCCATTTTTCAGCCCATTTTGTCCAGCTGGTCCAAGTCCCTCTGCAGGCTCTGAAAACCTTCCTCACTGTCTACTACACCTCCAATCTTTGTATCATCAGCAAACTTGCTGATCCAATTTACCACATTATCATCCAGATCATTGATATAGATGACAAATAACAATGGACCCAGCACTGATCCCTGTGACACACCACTAGTCACAGGCCTCCACTCAGAGAAGCAATTTTCTACCACCACTCTCTGGCTTCTTCCATCGAGCCAATGTCCAATCCAATTTACCACCTCTCCATGTATACCTAGCGACTGAATTTTCCTAACTAACCTCCCATGCAGGACCTTGTCAAAGGCCTTACTGAAGTCCATGTAGACAATATCCACTGCCTTCCCTTCATCCACTTTCCTGGTAACCTCCTCAAAAAACTCCAACAGATTGGTCAAACATGATGTACCACGCACAAAGCCATGTTGACGCTCCGTAATAAGCCCCTGTCTATCCAAATGCTTGTAGATTCTGTCTCTTAGTACTCCCTCCAATAACTTACCTACTACTGACGTTAAACTCACCGGCCTATAATTTCCTGGATTACTTTTTGATCCTTTTTTAAGCAACGGAACAACATGAGCCACTCTCCAATCCTCCGACACTTCACCCGTAGACAGCGACATTTTAAATATTTCTGCCAGGCCCCCCGCAATTTCAACACTAGTCTCCTTCAAGGTCCAAGGGAACACCCTGTCAGGTCCCGGGGATTTATCCACTTTAATTTTCCTCAAGACAGCAAGCACCTCCTCCTTTTCAATCTGTACAGTTGCCATGGTCTCACTACTTGATTCCCTCAATTCCATAGATTTCATGCCGGCTTCCTTAGTAAATACAGATGCAAAAAACCTATTTAAGATCTCCCCCATTTCCTTTGGTTCTGCACAAAGCCTACCACTCTGATCTTCAAGAGGACCAATTTTATCCCTTACAATCCTTTTGCTCTTAATATACTTGTAAAAGCTCTTTGAATTATCCTTCACTTTGACTGCCAAGGCAACCTCATGTCTTTTTGCCCTCCTGATTTCTTTCTTAAGTATTTTCTTGCACTTCTTATACTCCTCAAGCACCTGATTTACCCCCTGTTTCCTATACATTTCATACAACTCCCTCTTCTTCTTTATCAGAGTTGCAATATCCCTTGAGAACCAAGGTTCCTTATTCCTATTCAATTTGCCTTTAATCCTGACAGGAACATACAAACTCTGCACTCTCAAAATTTCTCCTTTGAAGGCTTCCCACCTACCAATCACATCTTTGCCAGAGAACAACCTGTCCCAATCCACGCTTTTTAGATCCTTTCTCATTTCTTCAAATTTGACCTTCTTCCAGTTCAGAACCTCAACCCTAGGACCAGATCTATCCTTGTCCATGATCAAATTGAAACTAATGGCGTTATGATCACTGGAACCAAAGTGCTATCCTACACAGACTTCCGTCACTTGCCCTAATTTGTTTCCTAACAGGAGATCCAATATTGCATCCCCTCCAGTTGATCCCTCTATATACTGATTTAGAAAACTTTCCTGACCACATTTTACAAACTCTAAATCACCTAGACCCCTAACAGTATGGGAGTCCCAATCAATGTATGGAAAATTAAAATCCCCTACCACCACAACTTTATGTTTCCTGCAGTTGTCTGCTATCTCTCTGCAGATTGGCTGTTCCAAGTCTCGTTGACTATTGGGTGGTCTGTAATACAATCCCACTAATGTGGCCATACCTTTCCTGTTTCTCAGCTCCACCCATAAGGACTCAGTAGACAAGCCCTCTAATCTGTCCTGCCTGAGCACTGCTGTAATATTTTCCCTAACAAGCAATGCTACTCCCCCACCTTTCATTCCTCTGCCTCGATCACATCTGAAACATCGGAACCCTGGAATATTAAGCTGCCAGTCCTGCCCCTCCTGTAGCCAAGTTTCACTAATTGCTACAACATCATAATTCCACGTGTCAATCCACGCCCTCAACTCATCTGCCTTCCCCGCAATACTCCTAGCATTGAAATATATACACCTCAGAAGATCTTTGCCACCACTCACAACCTTTCCATCAGCGGATTTGCTTAAACTTTCAATATCATTTATTTTCAAGCTTCAGTGATCCCCAAATGCAGCTTGCTTAATTTTAAAAATCTGCTTTTTGCACCAAAGTTAAATCCTACCTTTTTAGATCTAAATGGATCAAAAATACAAAACTTTGACAAAGCATTGTGGATTAGAAGCAAGTTGGATGGTACCTGAGCCAATTTTCTTCTGTTTGCTAAATTAGAAACCTTATGTTCTCTACTACTTTATCTAAGTGGTATTATTTTATTTTATCCATTCTGTCTGAATAAAAGTGTTAACTTTCTGGAGTACGTCTTTGTTCCCTCTGATATTGTATTCCTGGCTTCAATTACCTGTGTGTATTTTACATGTATTCACATACCATCTTCATACCTTCATATAGCGCAGTTCCCAGGGCAATCGTTAGATTGATTTGATTCATAGGACTTAGTGAAGAACACATTGGGTCACTTCCATAACTGCCAGTACACAAAAAGATTATGGAGTTCAATGCCTGAATGGTAAAATTGGAAAGAGGAAGGAAGGAAAGATGTTGGGCTACAAAGAGATTGCAGATGCTGAAAGCCAGAGCTAAAGAGCAAACTGGTGAAGTAACTTGGCAGGCAGAGGCAAGGAGATGGTCAGTATTTCTGGTGGAAACGCTACATCAGTTCCTGCTTGACCTATTGGGTTCCTTCTGCAAGATGATGAGCTATTTGCTGAACAATATGTGTGATAGCTATTTTTCATAAATCAACCAGTAAAGGGATACTCATTTGAGGCTGCAAAAAGGAAAGAATTTCTTCCTTAAAGTTTATGAATAATTTGGTTTTGCTAACCCTGAGAATTAAGGTTGCGGAGTTTCTCCATATATTTAGGGCTGAGGTCGAAGGACTTTTAAAATACAAAGGACTTCAAGGCTATCAGCTCGGACAGGAAAGTGCAGTTGGATGATCAGATTGGCCATGAAATTATTGAATGGTGAAGTAGGCGCAATGATCTTTATCGTCTCCTCCTATTTCCTAATTACAAAGACTGGAAGTAAAGACCAGCCTTGACTTTGTTTTCTTTTGCTCTATTTTTAATACATGATAATGGATTTCCCAGACAGATTCATCACATTAGCAGATTTATGCTGATGATATTTTAAATTAATCAATGGAATGTCTTAAGAATGTGGCATTCCAGTTCTTACAGTCAAAAGGGGCCTTCAGAACTGGTAATCCTGGCACGTTTGCCTATTTGAATTCATAGACAGAGCAAAAACATTCCTCAGTCATCTTCTCAGCAATCTGAGATTTCTGATCTGAAAATAGACACTTGAAACCAGAAAGCCTTAGTGGCTTACAGAGTGCAGCTAGTCAATTATTCAATTAGTAATTGTGCAAGGAGTACAGTGGCAAAAGCAGAAATCTACTGAAATTAAATTTTAATAAAAGTATTTAGCATCATTAAATAAGTACAGCACACTTAAAGATCTTTAACTCACAATGTTGTGCCGACCTTTCAACTTGCTCTAAGGTCAATCTAATGCTTCCTGCCTGTATTGCCCTCCATTTTTCTGTCATCCATTTGCCTATCATCCATTCACTCTCAATAATTTCTCCTTGTGATCCTCCCACTTCCTTCAAACAAAAGGTGTAGCCGTGGGCACTTGCATTCATTCCAGCTTTACCTGCCTTTTTGTTGGCTATCTGGAACAGTCTATGTTCTGAATTTACACAGGTATCAGTCCCCAATTTTTCCTACACTACATCGACGACTGCATTGGTGCTGCCTCCTGCACCCATGCTGAGCTTGTCAACCTCATCAGCTTTGCCTCCAACTTCCACTCTGCCCTCAAAATTACTTGGTCCATTTCTGATACCTCCCTCCCCTTTCTCGATCTCCCTGTCTCTGTCTCTGTCTCTGGAGTCAGCTTATCTATTGATGTCTATTATAAACCCACTGACTCTCACAGCTTCCTGGACTATACCTCTTCCCACCCGGTTACTTGTAAAAATGCCATACTCTTTTCTCAATTCCTCCATCTCTACTGCATCTGCTCTCAGGATGAGGCTTTTCATTCCAGAATGAAGAAGATGTCCTCCTTCCTCCACCATCAACGCTACCGTTCCATTTTGTGCATCTGCCCTCACCCCATCCTCACGTGACCCCACCAGTGATAGGGTTCATCTTGTCCTCACCTTTGATCCCACCTGCCTCCACATCCAGCACAAAATTCGCCACAATTTCTGCCATCTCCAGTAGGATCCCACCACCAAGCACATCTTTCCACCCTCCCCCTTTTTCTGCTTTCCACAGGGATCGCTCCCTGTGCAACTCCCTTGTCCATTTGTCCCTCCCCACTGATCTCTCCCCTGGCACTTATCCTTGCAAGTGGAACAAGTGCTATACCTCCTCCATCACTACCATTCAGGGCCCTAAACAGTCCTTCCAGGTGAGGCGACTCTTCACCTGTGAGTCATATACTCTATCTGGTGTTCCTGGTCTGGCCTCTTGTATATCGGTGAGACCCAACGTAGATCGGGAGACCACTTCACCGAGCACCTATGCTCCAACTGCTAGAAAAAGCAGGATCTCCCAGTGGCCACCCTTTTCAATTCCACTTCGCATTCCCATTCCAATATGTCAGTCCGTGGCCTCCACTGTCGCAATGATGTCACACTCAGGTTGGAGGAGCAACACCTTGTATTCGGTCTGAGCTGCCGCCAAGCTGATGGCATGAACATCGATTTCTCGAACTTCTGATTATGTCCCCCTCTCTCTCCTTCACCATTCCCCATTCCCATTTCCCTCTCTCACCATATCTCCTTAATTGCCCATCACCTCCCTCTGGTGTTCCTCCCCCTTTTCTTTCTTCCATTTCCTTCTGTCCTCTCCTTTCAGATTCCCTGTTCTCCAGCCCTGTACCTCTTTCACCAATCAACTTCCCAGTTCTTTACTTCACCCCTTCCCCTCCCCTCCAGCTTCACTTACACTTTGTGTTTCTTCCTCCCCTCCCCCCACTACCTAACTCTGACTCCTCATCTTTTTTTCCTCTCCAGTCCTGCTGAAGTGTCTCGGCCTGAAACATTGACTGTACTCTTTTCCATAGATGCTGCCTGAGCTGCTGAGTTCCTCCAGCATTTTGTGTGTGTGCGTGTTGTTTGCCTATATTACGAGCCACTTAAGTGTCCCCTATTACCTTTCTTGAATGAAAGAGTAACATTTGCCACCCTCCAATGCTCCAGTACTACTTCATGGTAGCAATTAATCTATAATTTCAGTCCATTTAATTCTATCCTAACTATAAATGTTTATGGCAGATTTTTTTTAAATATATAAACAGCCTGGATCAAAAATGTATCCTGAGTATAAATTGCCAATGTGTCACAGAACTGAGATATACCACAGTCATTGTTTTTGTACATACATTGGACATCAATAACTGCCCTACAATTAATTAACTATTGTACTTCCTTACTGGACCCCTTGATAAAGGTGGCAATGAATGGCAGATTAGCATTTCATAGTGGGGCTTGAGAAATCTCCAAAGCTAGGGTCAACATAGTACCCAACTAAGTGGTTACACTAATTAAACTGTTGCACTGATGCTCCAGAGGAGGGTAGGAAATTACCATCTGCTTGAAATTTAGTACAAACAAATATAACTTTAAATTCTTTTGTAACATCAGCAATGATTCTTATTTTCACAAAGAAGTCCTAATAGAGCACTATTCATTTTAATCTGCTTTTTCTCCCCCCTGAAAGAAAGCAACACATGACAGGTTTGATTAAACCAAGCACACTACAGCCCTTTGGTGCTGCAAGGGTTTACCAGATTCATTTGAATTCCCACTGGTCTTGCATCTATCTGGATGGTGTGACCTTAATTGTGAAACAAGTTCAGTGACAGGAAATTGGGACTTGCAAAAGCACACACACTTGCCAGAAAGAATGTGTTTACAAGGATTGGTTTCCTTTGCTTGCCTTCTGTTTACTCCGAGAAGTAATGAAAACAAATCACTGTGATTTACTGAATATTGAATAATTTTCTGTGTTTGTGCCTGCTGGGCAGTTGGCTGCTTTACATATTAAGCTGCCCACCAAGTGCTGTTGAAAAATAAAATCACTTCACTTTTGCCGCAAGTTGCTTTGGCTGTAGGCAGAATTTGATTGAACCCTCTATCAAGGTGGCATTCTGTTTAGTCAGCAATGAGCCACAGCCTTCCTAATTAGTTTGCATAGTCCAGTGCATGCTCATAGTTCACTCAGGACGCACTCGCTTCTGGGTGTGTCTGTATCAAGATTAATGAGGAGACATAGGCAAAGTTGTCCTGTGAGTTATTTTTTGTTTAACTGTGTGGCAAAAATGTTTCTTCAAGTTTGCTCTTGTCTTGGGATAGCATTGGACACAAATATTCTGTAATTTTTCATAGCTCTGTAATTTTTTTTGTTGCTGCATATTGGTTAAGTATTTCTATAGATTGGCAGGTTTGTTTAAACTTGTATGTTTTTAAAAAGACCGATTTAGGTTACCTTTTCATAGCTTATTGATTCTCAGAGTACATGCCTCTGCATCTACTTTTACCAACTCTTGCCTTAGTCCTCTCTTCCTCTCTGAGGTGGATTATTTTCTGGAATATGGATTTGTTGTGTTAATTTTTTGAAGTTTTTCTTTGCATATGCTGTCTGCAGGATAATTAGCAACCTTGAAATTTTCATTTTCATTCAAAAAGAAGCAAAAAAAAGAATAAAGGATTGCAAACAATGAGATAGCCCCTTTGACATCTCTTTCAGAAATTCCCAAAGTACTTTTCAGCCAAGCAAGTATTTTTGAAGTGCATTCACATTGTGATGTTGAAAATTTATGCCACAGAAAGATTCCTGATAATGAACTTGCAATCTGTATGGAAATGTAAATTTAAGAATGATTATTGGACAGAACATCAGTAATAAAACTCCCTTGTGAGTAGTTTTGAAATCAATTCATTATTTCCACAAGAACTGAGATACAGTGAAAAGCTTTTGTTTGCATGTAATCCGGACAGATCATTTCATACATTGGTACATCATTCAAAACAGTGCTAGGGTCTGTTTTCATGTTCACTTTACAGAGCAGATGGGTTCTTGAACTGAAGCAAAAGAAAAACTGTTGGATGAACTGAGTCACTTGAACAGCATCTGTGAAGGGAGAGGGATGGTTAAAGTTTTGGGTTGAGACACTGCACCAGGAATTTTAATCGGGTAGAAAGATGATCAACCCAAAAACCCAAAACATCAATCATCCCTCTGCCTCCACAGGTATTACTCGACCATCTGAGTTCTTCCAACAGTTTGTACTTTTGCTCCACATTGCATCATCTGCAGTCTCTTTTGTCACTAAGTTCTTGATTTAATGTCTTATTCAAACGATGACATCCCCTACAGAATTTGTCACCCTCAGTACTACACCAGAACATCCTTCTTGAATATTGTACTGAAACCTCCAATGTATGTGAGCCCAAAACTTGTAGATTCAGAGGCAAAGTGCTTGGGTTTGAGCTGCACAGTGGTATTTATCTTCCATTCTACTTTTTCAGTAGTCTCTTTGGATCATCTGACTTCTGCATACATTCCTCTTGTCACTGACCAATGCTAGGCAATGGGAGTAAACTAACATCGAGCATCAAAAGTGGGCAGATTTGAGACATTATGTTGCATCTGTACAAGTAATAAGTGAGATCACCCTTGCAGCACAGTGTGTAGATCTGCTCGCCTAGCTAAAGAAAGAATGTCATTAAACTGGAAAGAGTACAGAAAGGATTCATAATAATGTCACCAGCAGGGCTTGAGTTATGAGGATGGGTAGGTTGGCACTTTCTTTCCCTGGACCATGGGAGGCAGAGGGCTGACTTTATGAAGGTATGTACAATTACGAGGCAGGTAGATAAGGTGGATGGGCACAAGTTGGAGAGACTAACACTAAAGGAAATAGATTTAAGGTGAGAGGGGAAATATTTTAAAAAGGACCATAGGGTAACTTTTCCGCAGAGAGGGTGGAACAGGGAACAAGATCACAAAAGAAGGCATAGAGGTGGGTACAACTGTTATGTTTAAAAAAAAACATTTTGACAGGCACTTGGATAGAAAAGGTTTAAGGATATAGGCCAAGTGGAGACAAATGGGACTAGCTGAGGCAGACATCTTGGTCAGCATAGATCAGTCATGCTGAAGAGTTTCCATGATATGTAACTCTTTATATTGTAAATGTTATCAATGTAATGAACAATTGATTGTCCGATTTTATCGAATTCCTTGTTTTCTATGGCTTTTTACAGCACTTATATGGACGTAAATGACTTCACATTTTTATGAATGTGGCTTATAACTAGTTAAATTAGAAGTAAACCTCTGTGTATACCCAACCTGGTTCTCCTGTAAAATGGTGGGCAAAGAGGTGAGAAACAGGGGTGGGGTGGAGCAGCAAATCCAAATGTTGAAGCACAAAATAAAAGTTGTGGTTTATTTCTGGAGTTCCAGGGTATGCTCTGAATAATTTTAGGCTTCTTCATGCTTGGTAGATTTCGAGTGCTTGAAGATAACAGAGACAATAGTGAAGTGAAATTTGGATTTGCAACAGAATAGCCAGTTGTGCATTTCCAAAATCTATGTCCATTTCAAACTAAAGCAAGCCTCCCACCGTGTCAGCTCAGCTTTCCCCGCACTGAACTACCCAGCAGTGTATCTCATTGAAACATGGGCACCCCTGCTCCACTGATCTTCCTCTTCATACTCTTCTCCCACTTCCCTTCTGCTTAACTTGGCTCTCTTTGTTCCTCAAGCAGATTTGTCTGGCTCTCATCTTCCAACCTCTTTTCAATCTCTTTATCCACACTTCCATTCAAACAAGCAGTCCTTTTCTACTAACTGCTAGGTAATATTGCAGTAGATTAGCATTTCCAGATACTTTCCTGTTTCCTACACAAAGCATAATTCCCTGCTTCTCTTCTGTTTTCCTGCCCTTCATTAACATTCGTTTCCTTTTCTTGTTTATTCCAATACAGCTTCCACTTAGCAGGAATTGATTCACTCTGATGCATAAAACAGGTTGGTGTTCTTGCAAGATTTCCTACTTAAAGGCCCCTGAGTAACTCCAGCAACAATAGGAGCTGGGCAAGGGAAGAGGATCCTTATCTCTACCAGTGGACTTTGTTATCACCAATTACTGACCCAAGGACTGAGCTACTAAGATAGAGTAACACAACGTGGATACAGCCCCTTCTGCTGATCAAGGTGCCCACCGAATCTACTGCCATTTGGCCCATATCCCTTTAAACCTTTCTTATTCATGTACTGTAGATACCCAAGTGTGTTTTAAATGTTCTTTTTTTTTATCAAAGTCTGTCTGCATGAAGTGCTAACTTGTATGAATTTTTATAAGATTTGTGATATAACCTTCATTTTGACTGTAGCTTGGGATCAAATGCTTTTGCATTAAATTGGATTTAATATTAAATCTAATTCTATACATTATTAATAATTTGAAATGTTTCCATTACCAACAAGAATGCTGATCAACCAAGTTCCATTCCTGCTCTCCCTACTAACTGAAAATGACAGTGGATTTTGCTTCTAAACTATTCTTTTAAAACCAGGTTGTCATTTCTAAAACAAAACACTGTTGATCTCTGTCTCCTGGCAAGTTTGCCCTTTATCTCCAAAGCCCACAAATGTGTTGCGGCTTCCCAATCTGCAACAATCAGTGCTCCAAATTTATACCTCTCCAATCAGGTTTCTGCCTTTTCTGGATCACTGACCACAAAGGACATACTGCGTGACTGCAATCACATAGCACTCTCTCTCCTGGTATCCCTTACATAATGGCAAAATGGGGCACGTGCAGTGAAATCCTGTTGAAATACTCTGATTGTCACTGCCTATTGTTCATGATTCCTGATCAGTCTAGCTGATAGTTCTTCAAGTATCATGTCATGTCTAGTATAATCTATTTAAACAGAACTACTCCACATCCACTTGAGTGGCACGGTTTGCTATACAGTAATGTCAATTTGAAATTTTGGTCTTTTTCCACTGAGATACTTCTGCAATTTTGAGGTAGACTTAAATATTATTTGCCAAGAAAACACGCTTAATTTGTAATTAATAGCCTTCAGTGGTGTTTGTGTGAACAAAAGTATTTTTGTTCCGGAGATTAATTTTTCAGACAGTTTAAGCAACATCTTTCTCCCTCTCTCCTGTCCTGCTGAGCAATGTAATTACAGGGTAGGAACTAGTTTCATTTTTATTTAGGAATGCTCATTTATGAGACAAATGATTAATCACACAAAGTATAAACAATAGGTTCTTTTTAATGGGGGCCAGTTTTGACAGGTGGGAAGGAAGGCCCTGTGGGAGATCAGTGTGAAAACCAAACTGTTTTTATTTCTGGCCCAAAGTTAAGTAACTTTGGGCATCCTCCTGTTGCAATCCAGCAGAAGTGGTGTAAGATATAGTCAGCAGGAAGTCTTGATTGGAAGACACCTTAAAAACCCAGGGAAGAAGTTCTTTGTATAAAGTTAGCTTGGGCAAAGGATTGAGCTGTGACAAAGGATAAGAAGGCTGGAGAGACACGACTACTGGCAGAGTTCGGTTTCCGTTTATTCTGGCCCATAGTTTCTTTCGAGGTTGACTCTTCAGTGGTAGTTATAATGCAGATGCAGCTCTGATGAAGAATTGCCATGGACTAAATGGAGCACAAAGGGTTACTATAAAGCACAGAGAACCCAGCATCTGATTCTTTGGAAATTCTGATGGTCTGGCATCTGGTTCACTCACAGAACTGGAATGAGAGCTGGAGTTAAGTCCAGAACACCCAGGTGTATGAAATATGGATAACTTTGTGGCTGGCTGGGGTTCAGAATCAGAATCAGTTTGTTATTACTAAAATATGTTGTAATTTTTAATATTCTTACAGCAGCAGTGCAATGCAAGACATAAAACTTCTTAAAGGTTACAGAAAGTAAATAAATAGTGAGGTGCTGTTCATGGATTCATGGACCATTCAGGAATCTAAGAAGCTGTTCTTAAAACATTGAGTGTGAGTCTTCAGGCTCCCAGACCACCTTGCTGATGGTAGAGATGAGAAGAGGACGTATCTGGATGGTGATGGAGGCCACGTTTCTGAGGCACTGCTTCCTCCATGGCAAGGAGGGCTGTGTCCGTCATGGAACTGGCTGAGTCTACAACCCGATGCAATCTCTTCTGGTCCTGCGTAGCAAGCTTCCAGAAAGTCCTTGATAAATCTAGTCAGAATGCTCTCCAGCACAGATCTGTAGAAATTTGCTTTAGTCTTTGGTGGCATCCTAAATGTCTTGAAACTCCTACTGAATCTCCTTTCAGTAAGCACTAAAACTAAACAAATCTTAAGACAGATGGGAATGGTTGTGCAGAACTTCACTACTGAGTTCATAAGAGGGTGATGACTTTACCACCTTCATGGTTGCATCAATATGATGAGCCAGGGATAGATCCTCAGAGATGTTGATGCCCAAGAATTTGAAGGGCTCACCTTTTCCATTGCTGACCCCCTAATGAGGACAAGTGTTTATTCTCCTGACTTCCTCTTCCTGAACTCCACAATCACCTCCTTGTCTTACCGACGATGAGTGAGAGGTTGTTTTCATGACGCCACTTAACCAGCTGATTGATCTGACCCTTGCACCTCTCCTCATCACCAGGGTGTTCACTTATTTCCTGGTCCATTTTAAACACACAGAGTTTACAGAAAAAATATTGTGACATTGAATATCAGATAAAAACAGTGAAATAAAAATGTGCTCTAGGTATTAATAGGAGTAACGTCCAGTTGTCCAGGAAAACCGCTAGTGAAACAGAGGTTGAAAAGGGACTGGATTATTAGAGATTTACTATGCCTCATTTGCTGCAGATGGAACCTTATTTCACTGCCTACTGAGCAAACAGAAGCTTGCAGCTATCCTGTGTATAACTTACTCGATAGGAAACAGAAACTGATAATAACTTGGCCAATTGGTTTATTATTGTCAATATAACAAGATATAGTGAACATTTCTGTTGCATACCATTGGTGCAGGTCAGTTCATTGCCTGAAGGAGAAGACAAAATTTTTCATGCATTAAGTGCTGACTCTGTAAATGATGTACACCAGCTCTTTCTTTCAAAAAAAAAGGTGTATTAGTGCATGTCCTTCTATTTTTCTCTAAATTCAAAAAGTTTAACTCTAAACCACATTTATTTACTCAAATTTCAAGTTAACCATGACTGCAGTTAGTCATGAAACTTGTAACTGTTTGTGCATGTCTGTCGGAAATGGTGAAGGGATAACGAAGCAGTGGTGTAAGATTGTTGCTCCTGGAAGCAAGCATGACTGTGCAGGTGTGTACCATCAATTGCCAATGACAAATTCTAGTCATTGTGAGTGTGTTTGTAACATTATAGAATCTAACTGTGAAGGGGGTATGCGAATTACCCCATAAATTATGCTTTTGAAGAAATTGTTTTTTTTTAAATTCAGGGACATCTCACAACTTAAATTATTGAAGACTCCATTCTCTTGAAAACTTCAGAATTCATTTCGGCCAATTGTTCAACATATCTGGGTTTGGTTTCTCCTTCTCTTCTCCCCTGCCCATCACCTCCCTATGGTTCCTGTCCTCCCTCCCATTTTTCCATGTACCACTATCCTCTCCTATTAGAGTCCTCCTTTACCTCTTCCACCTACCCCATTCCAGCTTCTTACTTCATCCTTCCTCCACCACAGGCCCACCTTCCTCCTCACTGGGTCTCATCACCTGCCAGCTTTTACTTCCTTTTCTGACTTCTGCCCCTTCTTTTCTCGTCCCGATGAAAGATCTCAGACCAAAAAGTCAACTGTTTACTCCCCTCCATAGATGTTGCATGATTTGCTGAGTCCCTCCAGCATTTTGTGTGCTTTATTCAAGATATGAAACTCCTTTAATGTACGTACTATTGTTGGAATGCATTGAACTCTGTTGAGTGGGGCCTGAGCCAGATCTGTAGGTTAGGTTCCCATTGGAGTCCATTGGGAGTTGCACCCACACCAAAACTAAACATTCTTCAAACTGTTTTGGGGAGCGTAGAGTTGGAAATTGTACTTTGCCCTGCCCCATTCCTGTCTTTTAGAAAGTATCAATTCTGATCCAATGATGTATTTAATCATTTTTGAGATGGAAGTTTTATTTTCTTCAGCCAGTCAGCAAGGCAAAGTCAATATCCTCTTATGAATTCAGTGGTGAATTTCTGCACAGCCATCCCAACTGCCCTGAGATTTGTGTTCTTGCTAGAAGCTTTTTGTTTTTATGCTTACCGAAATCAGAATCAGGTTTATTATCACTGGCATATGATGTGAAATTTGTTAATTTAGCACCAGCAGTTCAATGCAAGACATAATATAGAAGAGAAAAAAAATAACAAATAAAATAACAAAAGTAAGTAAATCAATTACCATATACGTATATTGAATAGGTTAAAAACATGCAAAAATCGGAAACACTGTATATTTAAAAAAAAGTGAGGTGGTGTCCAAGGGTTCAATGTCCATTTAGGAATCGGATGGCAGAGGGGAAAAAGCTGTTCCTGAATTGCTGAGTATGTGCCTTCAGGCTTCTGTACCTCCTACTTGATGGTAACAGTGAGAAAGGGGCATGCCCTGGGTGCTGGAGGCCCTTAATAATGGACGCTGCCTTTCTGAGACACCGCTTGCTAAAGATATCCTGGGTACTTTTGTAGGCTAGTACCCAAGATGGAGCTGACTAGATTTACAACCTTCTGCAGCTTCTTTTGGCCCAGTGCAGTAGCCCCTCCATACCAGACAGTGATGCAGCCTGTCAGAATGCTCTCCATGGTACAACTATAGAAGTTTTTGAGTGTATTTGTTGACATGCCAAATCTCTTCAAACTCCTGATGAAGTATAACTGCTGCCTTGCTTTCTTTATAACTACATTGATATGTTGGGACCAGGTTAGATCCTCAGAGATCTTGACACCCAGGAAGCTGAAACTGTTCACTCTCTCCACTTCTGATCCCTCTATGAGGATTGGTATGTGTTCCTTCGTCTTGCCCTTCCTGAAGTTCAATATCAGTTCTTTCATCTTACTGATGTTGAGTGCCTGGTTGTTGCTGCAGCACCGCTCTAGTTGGCATATCTCACTCCATATGCCTTCTCATCACCACCTGAAATTCTACCAGTAATCGTCAGTAAATTTATAGATGGTATTTGAGCTATGCCTTGCCACGCAGCCATGGGTATACAGACAGTAGAGCAGTGGGCTAAGCTCACACCCCTGAGGTGCACCAGTGCTGATTGTCAGCAAAGAGATATTATCACCAATCCGCACAGATTGTGGTCTTCTGGTTAGGAAGTCAAGGATTCAGTTGCAGATGGGGGTACAGAGGCCCAGGTTTTGCAACTTCTCAATCAGGATTGTGGGAATGGTGGTATTAAATGCTGAGCTATAGTGGATGAACAGCATCCTGACATAGGTGTTGTCCAGGTAGTCTAAAGCCATGTGGAGAGCCACTGAGACTGCGTCTGCCATTGACCTATTGTGGCGAAAGGCAGATTGTTATGGGTCCAGGTCCTTGCTGAGGCAAAGGTTCAGTCTAGCCATGACCAACCTCTCAAATCATTTCATCACTGTCGATGTGAGTGCTATGTGATAATCATTAAGGCAGTTCATATTATTCTTCTTGGGCACTGGTATAATTGTTGCTATTTCCAAAAATCTTTTTTACTGGAAGTTATTGGGTAAACCCTGACACTTTGCTACAGAACATTCAGATGGAATAGCAAACATTTGATCAAAGCCACCCATTTAGTTATCTGAAAAAGGTGTTTCGATAATTATCATGGTTACAGCTTCATTTACTGCAGTCGCTTTGCAGCAGTTCCTGATGCATTAAACAAGTGGAAACAAAAAGCTGGTAGAGGAACTCTGTGGGTCAGACAGCCTCTGCAGAGGAAAATGGGCAGTTGATATTTGAGAGCATTCATTGGGACTGGTCCTAACAGTTATGAGATTAAACAAGTGATGGGTTAAAAATAATATTCATTCAGTGGATGCCACATGAATCTTGCAGATTTAGTTTGCCATATCTGGTGGTGTCTGAAATGGTGGAGACAAATACAACAGAAGCAGTTAAGATGCTCCTTACATAGGCGTATGAATATGCAGGGAATGGAGGGATATTAATATTGCGTAGGCAAAAGGGGTTAGTTTAGGCACTTTATTACCAGTTAGTTTGGCACAAGATTATAGCTGAAGGGCTTGTCCCTGTGCTGAGCTCTTTTGTTCGGAATGTTGGAAGGGTGACACTCCATTGCATTGCAACAAGGAAGCAATGTAAATTTGGGATCAAAAAAGGATTACTTGGAAACAATAGGGAAGAACATTTATCCCAGATCTCAAACTCAGGGCCATTGATGCATGCCGTGATTGAAAAAAGACAAATGTGCATTTTTGTTGCTGACTTTGATTATTCCATCTATTTTGAAACCACTGAATGCTCATTATCCAGGACAATATTGGGATTTATTGTAGCAACAAGTTTGACAAGTTCTTCCAAAATATTTATTGTACTAGCTCAAGGAATGTTGTTCTGAGAGCAATCTTCAATGCCCGATGATGTTCTTTTGGTTAGAATCCAACTATTGCAGTCCGTGGAAAAGCTCAAAGTAAATTTATTGTGAAAATACATTAATGTAACTATATAATAAACTGGGACTCATTTTCTTGCACATATTCATAGTAAATACAAAGAAACACAACAGAATCAATTGAAACTGCACACAACAAAGATGGCCAATGTGCAAAAGACAACAAATTACACAAATAAGTAAGTAATAAATATTGTGAACATGAATTGTAGAGTTCTTGAAAGTGTGTCTATAGTTTCTGGAATTAGTTCATTGTTGGGGTGATTGAAGTTATCCACTCTGGTTTAAGAGCCTCATGTTTGAGAGGTAGTAACAGTTCCTGAGTTTGCTGGTGTGGGACTTAAGGATCCTGTACCACCTTCCTGATGGCAGTGGTGAGAAGAGACCTGGTTAGTTGGGGTCCCTGATGACGGATTCTGCTTTCCCATGACATCGTTTTGTGTAGATGTGTTCAATGGTTGTGAGGGCTTTACCATGGTGGACTTGGCAGTATCCAGTACTTTTTGTAGAATTTTCCATTCAAGGATGTCAGTGTTTCCATATAAGGCTGTGATTCAGCTAGTCAATATACTCTCCACCTCACATCTATAGGAAGTTTATCAAAATTTTAGATGTCTTGCTGAATCTCGGCAAACTCCTAAAGAAGCAGAGGCGAAGCGGTGCTTTCTTCATATTTGCACTTGCATGCTGTGCCCAGGGCAGATCCTCTTCTCACCACAACAAATTAAAGTTGTTGACCTGCTCCACCTCTCATCCTCTGATGAGGACTGGCTCATGGACCTCTGGTCTCCAAGTCAATAATCAGCTCCTTGGTCTTGCTGACACTGAGTGAGAGGTTGTTGTTGTGGCACCACTCAGTCAGATTGTCAGTCTCCCTCCTCTATGCTGATTCATCACCACCTTTGATTCGGTGTACAGCAAACAGAATAAAAATTGTTTCATCAGCAAACTTGAAAGTGGCACTGGAGGAGCCGTGCTTAGCCACACAGTCATAAGTGTAAAGGAGGGGAGGATAAATTACTGCTTCTATTCCAGCTTTAGGTTAGTGTTCACACTTCACGATGGGATGTGGATATTAAAAATAGGGCCCTAAAAATAAAAGGAGCAGATGGTTCTCTGACATGTCTCAAGTCAGTAAATTCTTACCACCATTGGTAATGGTGCTTCTTAGTAATTATGCCAGGAAGATTGTCATTTTTCTCTGTATCCATGATAAAGACATGATACAGTGCCTATTAAAAGTATTCACCCCCCACTTGAAAGTTTTCATCTTGAATCACATTGGATTTAAGATTTCAATTGGCTTTTTTTTACACTGTTCAACAGAAAGACTCTTTCGTGTGAAAGTGATCTAAATTAATTACAAATATAAAACACAAAATAATTGATTGCATAAGTATTCGCCCCCTACAAGTCAGTATTTAGTAGATGCACCTTTGGCAGTAATTACAGCCTTGAGTCTGTGTGGATCAGTCTCTATCAGTTTGCACATCTGGTTATTGCAATCTTTCCCTGTTCTTCTTTACTAAAAATGCTCAAGCTCTGTCAAATTCCATGAGGATCGTGAATGAACAGCCCTTTTCAAGTCCAGCCACAAATTCTCAATTGGATTGAGGTCTGGACTTTGATCGGCCACTCCAGAACATTAACTTTGTTGTTTTTAAGTCATTCCTGTATAGCTTTGGCTTATGCTTGGGGTCATTGTCTTGGGGGAAAACAAATCTCCTAGGCTGCAATTCTCTTGCAGATTGCACCAGGTTTTCCTCTAGGATTTCCATATATTTTGCTGCATTCATTTAACCCTCTGCCTTCACAAGCCTTCCAGGGCCTGTTATAGTGAAACATCCCCACAGCATGATGCAGCCGCCACCATGCTTCATGGTAGGGATGGCATGTTTTTGATGATGTGGGGATTTGGCTTATGCCAAACCTAGCATTTAGTCTGATGACGAAAAAGCTCAATTTTGGTTTCATTGGACCATAGAAGCTTCTCTCAGCTGATTTCAGAGTCTCCCACATGCCTTCTAGCAAACTCTAGCCAAGGTTTTATGTGAGTTTTTTTTTCAACACTGGCTTTCTCTTTGCCACTCTTCCATAAAACTGCGAGTGGTGAAGCACCCAGACAACAGTTGTTGTATGCAGTCTCTCCCATCTCAGCCACTGAAGCTTGTAACTCCTCCGAAGTTGTCATAGGTCTCTTGGTGGCCTCCCTCACTAGTTCACTTCTTGCATGGTCACTCTGTTTTTGAGGACAGCCTGCTCTAGACAGATTCACAGCTATGCCATATTCTTTCCATTTCTCGATGATTGACTTAACTGTACTCCAAGGGATATTCAGTGAGTTGGAATTTTTCTTGTATCTATCTCTTGCCATGCTTTTCAATAACCTTTTTGCAGAGCTGCTTGGAGTGTTCTTTTGTCTTCATAGTGTAGTTTTTGCCAGAATATTGACTAACCAGCAGTTGGACCTTCCAGATACAGATGTATTTTTACTACAAACAATTGGAACACCTTGACTGCACACAGATCTCCGTTTAACTAATTTTGTGACTTCTAAAACCAGTGATGATTTGGTGTGTCATATTAAAGGGGGTGAATACTTACATAATCAATTATTTTGTGTTTTATATTTGTAATTAATTTAATCACTTTGTCGAGATCTATTTTCACTTTGGCATAAAAGAGTCTTTTTCTGTTGATCGGTGTCAAAGAAGCCAGATTAAAACCACTGGGATTCAATGTTGTAAAACAATAAAACATGAAAACTTCCAAGGAGGGTGAATACTTTTTAAAGGAACTGTAAATGCGTGTTTAATGTCCAGTTACTTCGTGCAGTTTCAGCTGATAAGTCAGCTGTTCCATCACACCCATCTTTAGTGTATGATTCCTTGGCTACTTAATCCCTTGGCATTGGTGTTGGGTTCCAGTTTGTACTGCCAACTGCCACAAGCTGTTGTTATTCATCAACCCAGCTACATGCCAGTTTACCTAGTTTATTGATATTTTGGGCAGATAAGGTTAATATTTGGGAAGCATGTAAAGTTGCCATTATCATTCATATTCACATTGTTAATACTACTGTGCTTCATGTAGAAACTGGGATTTTGCCTTTATTCCAATGGTATCTGTGCAAACTTAAAGCAAACTGCATTAACTGTTCTTCATGAATAGTGAATTGGATATAAAGCAAAGAGGAGGCATCAGGAAAGATGTGGTT
Organism: Mobula birostris; assembly: GCF_030028105.1. NCBI lineage: Eukaryota > Metazoa > Chordata > Chondrichthyes > Myliobatiformes > Myliobatidae > Mobula > Mobula birostris. The sequence continues at coordinate 186,862,934 of NC_092372.1, forward strand.
AGATTTTGTCAAAATGCCAGGACCAGTGGCTGGTCGCAGTCTGGAATTTACTGCTTTAAGAGGTACTGGAGACAGAAACTTCGACAACAATGAAGAAGTATGCTTGAGGAGCATCTGAATCACTTTGACACTTATGGCACAGTTCAGTGTCTAATAAATGGGATTGGTGTAGATGGGTTCTTAATGGTTGGCATGGACATGGTGGGGCGAAGGACGTGTTTCTCTTCTATATGACTCCGAATTTGACTAAATGTTCCTATTTTGACTAAATGTTTTGTGATAAACTGCATGGAGTGTCCTTGCTTGTATTGATATACATGGTTTGAAAAAAAACATAGTTTGTCAGCTGTACCCATCATTAGACTTCAAAGATTATTCTTTCCCTGTTTCAGTAAACACACATTATGTGCCCAGGCTCTGCTTCATTCCTCAAGTTAAAAGCTGTGCAAGCAGCACTCTGTGAATCAGATAAGTAATAGGAAAGGTTCTGAGCTTCATTTTGTTGCTGATGAAATTTCACTGGAATGTGAACGTATTATAACTAATGCAACCCTGTTATGAGAAATAAACATGGGGAAAAAAGACCTTTCCAATGGCAGACATTTTGGTGGAAGATTAATTTCAGAATATTATAAATTGCATGTGCTAAAACAGGTTGATGTTAAACCTTAACCTTGCATATCCAGCTAAGAAGCTTGAGATTCATGGTGACTTGGACTTTTGGATTCTTACTTGGTTTATATATAGAAGACAGAGGGTAGTGGTCAATGGACCTTATTCTTACTCTTGTTCCCTGGGATCCTACTGGTACCTCTGCTATCTGTGATGCATGTAATATAAATGACTTGGATGAAAATGTGGATGATTGGGTTAGTATGTTTACAGATGACACACAGTTTAGTGGTGTTGTGGATAGTGTAGAAAATAGCCAAAGGATACAGCAAGATATGGATCAGATGCAGTAAATGTGGAGAAATGGCGGATGGAATTTAATTCAACCAAGTGGGAATTGTTGCACTTTTAGTAATCAAATGTGAAGGGGCAATATACAGTTTGTGGCAGGATCCTTAACAGCATTAATATGCAAAAGGATCTTGGAGTCTTAGCTTACTAAAAGTGGTCACACAAGTTGATAGGATGTTAAAAAAGGATATGGCATACTTGCCTTTATAAGTCAAGACATTGCACTTGAAGAGTCAGGAAGTTATGTTGTAGTTTTATAAAACCTGGGTAAGTCTATATTTAGAGTATTTCACTCAGTTCCAGTCAACGCATTATGACAAGGATGTGAAGACTTTAGAGCAGGCTGCTTGGATTATTGAGCATGTGCTTGTAAAGAGAGATTGGACAAACTAGGACTGTTTTCTCTCAAGCAGCGGAGGCTGAGGGGAGACCTGATAGAAGTTTAAAAAATCATGAAAGGCAGAGATTGACAGTACCTTTCCCCTAGAGTCAACATGCCTAATTATGCAGGGCATGAATTTAAGGCAAGAGAGACTAGATTCAAAGAAGATTTGTGGGTCAAAATGTTTACACACTGAAGTGGTGGGCATCTGGAATTGAGCTGCCATGGATGGTGGTGGAGGGAGATAGGATAGAGGTGTTGTTCTGGCCTCTAGAGGTTAAGTTTGTTTTGTATGGACATAACCCCTGTACATAAACTGCTTTTTGACACCATCTCCTGTGTGGATTAATTGGGATTCAAGTTTGAAGTACACAGTGGGAAGACATCCATCTCCATCCTCTCTTTGTTTGCCCTTGAAAGAGCAGTATCTTTTTACAAGTCAGATCTCATTAACAACCCTGAATAAAGCTTCTGTCTCAGTTGATTTTTGAGAAAATGTCTAACTCATTGCAGGAGCAGTAAAGGTATTTAAAGGGCTCTTAGAAAGACATGAATACAGAGAGATAAGGATTATATGCACACAGAACAGTTTAATTTAATTAGGATTTACTAGTTTAGTTGAGTACAGTGTTGAAGAACCTGTTTCTGTGCTGTGTTCAATTACAACTAAGATTGCATCTACTGAGGTAGAGGGAGAAACTTGTTTTACATGGCATTCAATTCATTACAACAGTGCATTGAGGTAATACAAGTGAAAATGATAACAGAGTAGAATAAAATGGTGCAGGTACAGTAGACAATAAGATGAAAGGTCATAGTGAGTAAACTGAGGTCAAGAGTTCACCTTATTGTATTAGGGAACTGTTCAGTTGTCTTAAAACAGCAGGATGGAAGCCATTTTTGAGCCTGATGGTGAGGGGCAGGGGTAGAAGAGAGAATGAGCAGGTTGGTGGGGGTTTTGATTATATTGGCTTCTTTACTGAGGCAGCAAGCAGTGTGGATAGAGTCCATGGAGAGGAGGCTATGTCCACAATTATCTGCACTTTCTTGTAGTCACAGGCAAGGCAGTAATTATGCATCTGGATAGCATGCTTTCTGTGGCACATCTGTATAGAAGTCAAAGGGGACGTTCCAATTTCCCTAAGCCTCGTGAGGAAGTAGAGATTTCTTGGCTGTGACATCAATGTTATTGGATGAGGAGATGCTGCTGGTGATGTTCACTCCTATGAACTTAAAGCTCTCACTCCTCTTGACCAGCACCATTGATGTGAGCAGGAACATGTCCCCCTTTCTGAACTCAGTGACTAGCTTTTTTGCTTTGTTGAGGTTGAGGAAAAGGTTGTTACCAGAGCACTTTGTTACTTGGCTCTCTATCACCTTTCTGCTCTCCAACTCTTCATTAGTTGAGACTGGGCTCACTGTGGAGGTGTCATTTGCAACTTGTAGGTGAAGTTGCAGCAGAATCTGGCCACACCATCATGAATGTTCAGGAAGTAGAGTAGGGTGCAGCCTTGTGGGACACTAGTGTTGATAATCATGGTGGAGGTGTTGCCAGACATCCCACCCTGCAAAAACTCATTTCAGGGAGGTAGAACCATCAATTTGCGGGAGACTTCCAGGAGAGGTGGGATGTCTGCAATAGAGTAGCTCCTTAGCAGCTAGCCAGCCAGTTTAAATAACGTTAGCTATGCTAATGAACGAATGACACCTGTTAAACTCACCTCAACATGTCTTCTTCAGTCTTAACCCACCATGGGCAATAGAAAAGTCACTGTTGCAAACAGTGCAGCGAGCAACACTGTCATTATTTTTGACCCCTATTAGGCAGGGGTACACTTTAGTGTAGTCTGGGGTGACGTACATTTCATATTTTCTTTTTTTTGGAACACTCTCGCTCTTGTTTTCTCTTTTTTCTCTCTCTCTCTCTCTCTCTCTCTCTCTCTCTCTCTCTCTCTCTCACTCACTCACTCACTCACTCACTCACTCACTCACTCACTCACTCACTCACTCACTCACTCACTCACTTTCTTGCTTGCGCTCGCTCTCTCACTCTTTCTCGCGCATTCTCTCACGCTTGCTCTCAAAAAAAAATCAATTTCCGGGACATTGTATATAATTTGCGAGCATCAGGGACCCACTATTAATATGCGGGAGATTCCTGGAACTTCTGGGAGAGGTGGGATGTCTGTGTTGCTGTCTGTTATTATGGAATGTGGACTGTTGGCCAGGAAGTCAAGGATCCAGCAGCAAAGGGAGATGTTGAGTGGCAGGTTGAGGAATTTGGAGATGAGTTTGCTTGGAATTATAGTACTGGCAGAGCTGTAGTCAATAAGGAATAGTCTAATCTGGATGACTTCACTGTCCAGATGCTCCAGAAATGAGTGTCGTGACATCTGCTGTAGACCTTCATCAGTGGTAGGTGAAATGCAATGGGTTGAGACTGCCTGGGATATCAAAGTTAATGTGTGCATTGACCAGCCTCTCAAAGAACTTCAAGTTGGCAGATGTCAGAGCCAACAGATGGTAGTCATTGCAGAACATTATGTATTTTTTTTCCTCGGTGCCAAGATGATAGTAGTCTTCTGAAAGCAAGTGGGAATCTCAGGCTGAAGCAGAAGAGTTTAAATACATTTGCAAATACCCCCACCAGCTGATCTGTACAGGATTTAAGGACACAGCTTTGGACACTGTCCAGAATAGATACTTTCTGTGGAGTCACTCTCGGGAATACTGATGTTATTCCGCAACAGTGGCCGTGGTTTCGGCTTCATTAGAGGCTGTTCAATGCCCTTCTGTTCAAAATGTGTGCAGAATGTGTTAAGCTCATCGTGAAGAGATGCATCATTGTGGCACGTCTTTCCGACTTTGTAGCCCTGCAACAACTAATGGCTGGTCTGGGACTTGACTTTGATTGATGTCCCATAGCCTCCCTTATAGCTTCATGGAGGCCATGTCTTGATTTCCTCTAAAGCATGTGTAGTTTCTTCCACATCCAATTCAGAATGTTGTTGAATACTTTTCAACAATATAGATTGTTGTAATGTAGGAAGCATGTACCAAATTCTGCACAACAAATGCAAACAACAGTACAAAATAAACAATTATCAGTTTTCATAACACAGAGTGAGGGATGAGTATTAGACTGACAACCAGAAAAAATTTTCCTCCTCTTGAAAAAATAATACCATTGAGAGAAAGCAGGATCTCCCAGTGGCCACACATTTTAATTCCACATCCCATTCCCATTCTGACATGTCTATCCACGGCCTCCTCTACTGTAAAGATGAAGCCACACTCAGGTTGGAGGAACAACACCTTATATTCCTTTTGTGTAGCCTCCAACCTGATGGCATGAACATTGACTTCTCTAACTTCCGCTAATGCCCCACCTCCCCCTCGTAACCCATCTTATTTATTTATATACACATATTCTCTCTCTCTCTCTCTCTCTCTCTCTCTCTCCTCTCTCTCCTCTCTCTCCTCTCTCTCCTCTCTCTCCTCTCTCTCCTCTCTCTCCTCTCTCTCCTCTCTCTCCTCTCTCTCCTCTCTCTCCTCTCTCTCCTCTCTCTCCTCTCTCTCCTCTCTCTCCTCTCTCCCCCCCCCCCCCCTTTTTCTCCTACTGGCCCTCTGACTATACCCCTTGCCCATCCTCTGGGTTTTTCCCCCTCCCCCCTTTCCTTCTCCCCGGACCTCCTGTCCCATGATCCTCTCATATCCCTTTTGCCAATCACCTGTCCAGCTCTTGGCTCCATCCCTCCCCCTCCTGTCTTCTCCTATCATTTTGGATCTCCCCCTCCCCCTCCCACTTTCAAATCCCTTACTCACTCTTCCTTCAGTTAGTCCTGACGAAGGGTCTTGGCCTGAAACGTCGACTGTACCTCTTCCTAGAGATGCTGCCTGGCCTGCTGCATTCACCAGCAACTTTGATGTGTGTTGCTTGAATTTTCAGCATCTGCAGAATTCCTCGTGTTTATCATTGAATATTTATTGCCAATCAAAAAAATTAAAATTGGAATCTCAGTTTTAATCTATCTCTGTACATCAGTGGTTTTCCAATCTACAAACGTAGTTTGTTTCGCACAAATTATTTGAGTAGGATTTGAACCTGGATCTGCCAGCACTAAGAATGCTGCCAAATAAGTTATGGTTGGAATGTAGAAATAATTATAACTGACACAGAGTGTTAAAGGGTGTCTGTTTTCCACTGACCTATAAAACTTCCTGAAGATCAAATGCCCAAGAATTGTTGTTCTTAGTTGGGCTTTAAAATTACCCCATTTATCCAGAATAATGCCAGCTGCCTTCCTTTGATGTTTAATTGTGGAAGGCCTTCTATCATGCAACTTGTTTACAAATAAAGTTTACCTCTGTGTTGCTGGTTCTTGCCTTCCTGATAACATATCATTCAGAAATGCAGTGCAACAGCATACTCGATAAAATTACTTTACTGTGATTAATGATTAGAAATACAGGTTTTCATTTGCAAGCCTGTGTGTATTATTTATTTACAATGCAAGGGCCAAATGATGTTTCCAGACTATTTCAATCATTCTTGATTCAAGGTGTAACCATTTGGAAAATGTATTTTTTAACATAATGCCAGCTGTTAGCATTGGAGCCCCATCTGTTACTAATAAAAGAGCACAATGCTGTCATGTTAATTTATCTACAAGAAGCATTAATTTTTGCAAAATTGTAAATTGTAAAATTGTAGAAAAAGAAAGTTGCTTATTTAAGAGTGCCTCTTAAGCACAGGAGAAATGTACAGATGCTGGAAATAGAGAGCAACTTTATAACAGGTCAGGCAGCATCTTTGGAGAAGAATAAACAGTTGATGTCACGGGGCAAGACTATTAATCAGGGCTGGAGGGGAAGGGGGAAGAAGCCAGAATAAGAAGGTGGTGGAGGGGAAGGAGTACAAAATGGCCAGTGATGGTTGAGACCAGGTGAAGAGGAAACGTTGGTGAGGAAGCAGGATGAAGTAAGAAGCTGGGAGGTGATAGGCTGAAGAAGTAAAGGGCTGAAAAATGAGGAATCAGATAGGAGAGGACAGTGGATAATGGAAAAAAGGGAAGGAGAAAGGGCAACAGATGGAGGTGATGTGCAGGTGAGAAGAAGAGAAGGGGTAAGAGAGGAGCCAGAATGGGGAATGGAAAGAAAGGGGAAGGGGTGCTCGTCCTTTGTTTTATACGTTTGTACTTCAGATTGTTCAGAAGTAACTGAGGTAGCCTACTATTAGTATCACTGAAGAAGATTTCTCTTTACTGCTGTAGAGAATCACAGACTCACAACAGGGATAAGTACAGAGGATGTAAACTCTGTGTAGGTAAGTGGCAAATCATTAGTATCTTCAAGCAGGAACTGCACACAAAATAAAATTAATCTATCATGTGAAATATGGAAGTGGCAATTTACATCAAAGTTGCTGGCAAACTTAATTAGTTGCAAAAAAAAGATTTGTGTAGTCAAAGACTTGAACTTCATATGGTTCAGAAACAACTTTGAAGAAGCTGATCTGACATCTCACTTGTGTCTCTGATCTGATTTCAGTTATACCGTACTCTATATGGTTAATTTGTAACTAACCTCTATGTATCCCTAGTTGGCAGCAACACCTGTGACCTGAAAAGCAATTTATATGTAGACATACAAGGAATTAGTCTGATGATACAAAGATGAATGCAGGCCTCAGTTGGTCAGGGTCATCCATCGATATTATATCCTGACTGTCAAGATATGCAAGCCAGGGCAGTACAATATGGAGAGTAAGCTGTTGCCCATGTAGCAAACTTCCCACTTTCCACAGAACTGATGATTCCAAAGGAACAACAGAGACTGATAGTGTTTGGCACCAGCAGCATTGCAGGGGTTGTCAGTCAGCGTTGAACTGAATGTAGGACTGCGTTAGAGACTCCAGCTCCAGATTTTTTTTCCTTGGGGCTTACTCCCAAAACCTTCCCCATAAATGGGTATAGCCACAAGGCAGTGGAAGTTTAAGATCAGAGTTTTCCTTCTCCTTGGTGAGCTGTCAACCACGGCTGACAAGCCTCGTCTGCTTGAAGTGACTGTGGTTTTAAGGCTCCAGTAACCTGCCTTTGCCCCTTCTCCTGCAGAAGATTAGTCTATCATGTGAAACAGTTCCACTGGGCTTGCTAGCTAAGTCACCAGGGAAGAGCAGGAGCTGGGCTTGGTTGTCAGAGGTTATTTGAGATGCATGCTATTAGGAGCATTTAGTAGGTAGTGGGAGCTTATCCCCATTACCACCCCCAGCCATGACAACATGAAGGAAACAATAAGTACAAAGATAGGTGGGAAATAAAGCTATGAAGATGGTGAGTCTGGCACTGTGGCTCAGAAAAGAAGGGAGGTGAAGAGGACTGCAGTAGTGATATGAGATTCCATAGACAGAGCAATAGAGATGAGATTCTGTGAATGCGATAGAGACACCTGAATGGTATGTTGCCGTCCAGGTACCAGGGTCAAGGATGTCTTGGATTGGGTCCATCACATTCTAAAGGGGGAGGGTGAGCAGCCAGAAGTCTTGACACCAATTGACACCAATGACATAGGCAGGAAAGATGAGGTGTTCCTGAAGAGAGATTTTGGGATGCTCGGTAGAAAGCTGAAAAGCAGGACCTACAGGGCAGTAATGTCTGGATTGCTGCCTGTTCTGCATGCCAGTGAGGGTAGGAATAGGATAGTGTGTGGCTGAGGAAGTGGTGCAGGGGCAGGGGTTCAGATTTCTGGATCATTGTGATCTCTTCTGGGGAAGGTAAGACCTAGACAAAAGGGATGGGTTACATCTGAACCCAAGGGGTACCAATATCCTTGTGGGCAGGTTTGCTCAAGCTGTTTGGGAGGGTTTAAACTAAGTTGGCAGGGATTGTATGGGAACCAGAGTGATAGGGCTGAGGGATGGTGTAGTTTTGGCAGTTTATATTCAGACTGCTAGCAAGGAGAGGCTGATGATAGGGCAAAATTGCAGTCAACAGTATGTTGCAATGTCAAAGGGGGACAAAATTGAAATGGGTGATGAATACTGAAGGTGTTGTATTTGAAAGCATACAGAATAAGTTAGATGAACTTGTAGCACAGTTACAGAATCACATGTATTACAGAATTACATGTATGACATTGTGGGCTCAGTGAATCGTGGCTGGAAGATGATTATAGCAGGGAGCATAACGGATTTTATTTAGTGCAATGACTCCCCTTAGCATTAATTATTGACTTATAACTTATGCATGTGCATTGATTTGTTGCTTTCTGCAAAGTAACTGTAGAAGTTAACTTCACCTCCGAGTGTATGTCTTTATTTACTTGACATTCCATTGTACAGACACAACAAATTGGCCAAGAGTACAAGTCTGAATGTCAATGAGTATCAGCAACCTCACAGACAGTTACGACATGACAGAACTCAGAGGTAAGGAGAGAGGCAGCGAGAGGAAGGAATGAACTAGTGCAGAGAAGGCAGTCATGCTTGTTAGCACAGGGATGTGTGAGTGACAGTGCATGGTACTCAGTGAGAGATGCACAACTAGCAAAACCAAAGTGAAAATAACATGATGATTGCCTTAGTTGGGAAAGTTAATAAATTTGATCGTGCTAATGAGTACTGAGAATTGTATATTGAGAGGGTTGAACTGTGTTGTATTGCTAACAGTATGGATGAGGGAAAGAAAGTCTCCACTTTCTTAATGGGTGCTAAGATGTACAGTTTCTTATGCAACTTAGTAACTCTTGAAAAGCCAGTAAGCAAAATGTTCAACAAAATTGTTATAATTTTATAAAATCGCTTGAGCCCAAAACCAATAGTAATAGCTGAGTGATTTAAATTTCACAAATTGAACCAAAGGATGAAAGTATTTCTGGATACATTGCAAAACTCCGCAAACTTTCCCAATACTGTGACTTTGGAGATGGGTTTTCTGATGCATTAAAAGATGGGTTTGTATGTGGCATGCATAGTCAAAGCATTCAAAAGAGACTACTGTCAGAAAGAGACCTAACCTTAGAATGGGCATTGACCATTGCAATGCCAATGGAGACAGCAGCAAAGGATGCTTCCAATCCTGCCAAAGGATGATGGCCTGTGATGATCCACAGGCAGCTGTGTTGGAATCGCCTCTGTTTATGTTATATATCAATGATTTTGATGATGGAATTGTTGGCTTTGTGGCCATGTTTGGGGACAATATGAAGACAGGTGGAGGGGCAGGTAGTGTTGTGGGCAGGGGCTACAGAAGGACTTTGAACAGGAGAATGGGCAAAGAAGTGGCAGATGGAATATAATGTCAGGACAAGTATGGTCATGGACTTTGGTAGAAGAAATAAAAGCATAGATTATTTTCTTAATGGAGAAAAAGTTCAGAAATCTGAGGGGCAAAGGAATTTGGGAGTTCTTATGCAGAATTCCCTAAAGGTTACTTTGTACGTTGAGTTGATGGTGAGGAAGGCAAATGCAATGTTAGCATTCATTTTGTGAGGACTAGAATGTAAAAGCGAGGATATGATATTGAGGCTGCATAAGGCACTGGTGAGTAGGGCCCCTTATCTAAGAAAGGATATGCTGACAGTGAGGGTTTAAAGGAAGCAACACACATCAAAGTTGCTGGTGATTGCAGCAGGCTAGGCAGCATCTCTAGGAAGAGGTGCAGTCGACGTTTCAGGCCGAGACTCTTCGTCAGGGCTAACTGAAGGAAGAGTGAGTAAGGGATTTAAAGGAAGTTCATGAAGGAGGCTGGGACTGAAAGGCTTATCACATGATGAGTTCTGGGACCGTACTCACTGAAATTCAGAAGAATGAGGGGGGACCTCATTGAAACCTCTCGAATGTTGAAAGGCCTTAATAGAGTGGATGTGGAGAGGGTGTTTCCTATTGGGGGTGGGGGGAGAAGTAAACCAGCCTCAGAATAGAGGGCATCTTTTTGAAACAGAGATGAGGAGGAATTTCTTTAGCCAGACGGTGGTGAATCAGTGGAATGCATTGCCTGAGGTGGCTGGGGAGGCCAAGTCATTGGGTATATTTAAGGCAGAGGTTGATAGATTCTTGTTTGGTCAGGGTATGAAGAGTACATGCAGAAAACAGCAGACTGGGGCTGAGAAGAAAATAGATCGGCCATGATGAAATGGCAGAGCAGACTCGATGGGCCAAATGGCCTAATCCTGCTCCTGTATCTTATGATTGTATGGTTTTATAAGATAAAGGGAGGTAGGAACAACTTTACTCAGAGAGTGGTAGCTGTGTGGAACGAGCTTCCAGCAGAAGTGGTAGAGGCAGGTTCGATGTTGTCGTTTAAAGTTAAATTGGAGAGATATATGGACAGGAAAGGAATGGAGGGTTATGGGCTGAGTGCAGGTCAGTGGGACGAGGTGAGAGTAAGAGCTTGGTTGGGACTAGGGGGGGCCGAGATGGCCTGTTTCCATGGCTGTAATTGTTATATGGTTATATGGTTAATTCAGTGGGAAAACAACTGCCAACTGAAGTATAATATGAGAAAAAGCAAATTTGTCCATTTTGACAGCAAAAATAAAAAAAGGCATGTTACCTAAAGGGTGAGAGATTGCAGCAAGATTAGTTTATTCTAATGCATAATTCACAAGATGCAGCCGAAGTGAGTATTAGGAAAGCTAATGATGCTCTTGCTCATTGTTAGATAAATTGAATACAAAAGGGAGGACTCTGTGGCATTGGAGTATTGGCAACAATTTTCATCCTCTTATTTCAGGAAGGATATTAATAGTTTGGAAATAGTTGAATGGTTTACTGGGACTTGTGTCTGGAATGGATGAAATTCCTTATCAGGAAAGGTTGAACAAATTATAAAATAAAATTAGCTTCTTTTGTCATCTGTGCATTGAAGGATTGAAGCATGCAGTGAAATGTGCCCTTTCACAAAAATGACCAGCACAGTCTGGGATTGTGCTGGAGGCAGTCCACAAGTGTCAACAGTCTTCAAGTGCCCACAAATAACTAGCCCTAACCCTAACCGTATGTCTTTGGAATGTTGGAGGAAACCCATACAGTTACGTTAATGTTGTCTTCACCAGGTGGAAGTTAGCTGTTGATGGAGGGACGTAGAGAGGATTTTTCCAATAATAAGTGTCTAGGACCAGAGAGCATGGACTCAGAAGGATATTGCTGTAGAATAGAGATGAAGAGGAATTTATTTCGCCAGAGGGTGGTGACTCTGTGGAATTCATGCCACAGACAGCTGTGGAAGCCAAGTCATTGAGTATATTAAAGCTGAGGTTGATAGATTCTTGATTAGTATGAGCATCAAAGATTACGGGGAGAAGGCAGTAGAAAATGCTGAGAAGGATATACTGTATATAAGCCATGTGGTACAGCAGACTCAAGGGGCTGAATGGCCTAGCTCTACTTTTTTGTGTTATGGTCTAAAAAATTTAATCCCTAGGAAATGCTGTTCTTCCTGTCTGAAGAACCAGGGCACTCTGTTGTCCTTTACTCAATTGACTTCATTTCCATGTGCTCAATGTTTATTTTATGGCATAAAAATGTAAATTGCTGAATTTAATCTGGCCTAATTCTACTCTTATGTCATACGGCCTTATTAGTACATGATGAGGGAAATATAAACTTCGATAGAAGTGGAGTTTTTTTTAGGTCTGTTGAAGAACCTCACGGTGGAGGGGGAGAAAGCTGTTGTTGACTGTGAGGTTTGTGTCTACAGTGTCCTGAACCAATTTCCAGATGGAACCAATGAATGGCTGGATGGTGGGGCATTTGGTAAGGAAGCATTCTGATGAAAAAGTATGTATATTTGAGTTAACTAAAGTCCACTGAAATTCAACTCTTGCTTCCGGGCCCTGCAGGTCAATAGGTTTTCCCATCTACTGTGAGGCAGTTACATGGGTGAGACCAAAGCCAGCACCAGCTTTCGATATAGCTGAGCTCTGCCCATTGTATTTCAGCTCCTCAGTTCGAAAAGATAATCATCCTTCTCCTCTGTGGAGACGTGTGCTGTGCTACCCTTAGCAGCGTCACTGAGCATCAGCAAGAACTGCAGTGGAGCAGGCAGATTCAGTCCCTCTGTCGGCAGAAGTAATCCCTGCATATAGAGTAGTTCATGTTCGTGGAGTTGTAGAAAGAGTCGCAGCTTCAATGGGAATTTACTGAGTATGAGACCACAGCAGAGAAATTCCACATCTGGCAGCTTGGTCCTTTGTGTCAGAGGTGTGAATTGAGAAGTTGAAGGAACAAAACTCATTTTTTTCCCCATAGAGAGCTGATAATTGAAAAGTTCAATTGGAATGGGAATACAGTAAGGGAACTTCCAGCCAGTTTTCTGTAGCAAAAATCAAGGCTGTGTATAATTCGAAATTCTGGTGCTTGGGATTAACAGAACTCTTTGCACTTTGGCTAGAAGAGAGTCATCTGTTCTACAGATATCTGTCACTTCCATCTCCATGTGTTACAGTAACATGGGCACAGCTCTGTTTAGAATGACTGATGTTTTAATTGAACCAGCGCATAAAAAGCAAAGTGTAGTTTAATAAGGGATTTTCATTTTCTGTTAATTCTGGTATCAGGAAAAGTGAAAGCTCTAATATAGTTGTTGTAGATTCATAATCGCCTAACTATCTGCAGTTTAGTTCATAAATTATTTATTCATTCCACAGCCATGCTCCACCAGACCAAGATATGTTGATGTGTGATTGACAAGTATATTTCTGTTCCTTTCAACATGGTTGGTGAGAGGGACCAAGGCATCTTGATGTGTAACTGACAAGTGATATCAAGTATATTTCTGTTCCTTCAGCATGAGGATGATGGAGATGACACAGCAATTTAAAAAAAACTTCAGTGAATTTGAGCTCACCACTACAGCGTTCATGTCTGCCAGTGAAGGACAGAAATGCACTTCTTACATTTTTGATCAAGGTAGTTAAACCCAGAAGAAAGAAGGGAAGCGTGATGAAAAATTACTTTTCTGAGCACGAGTAATTTTACGCCCATCCAAGAAGTGATGTTGGTGGGTTATTTTTGTTGCAGTGCAGTTGTTTGTAGTTCAAGGGTATCCTGACAAAAATAGAATCTGCAGAAGTAGAGAGCCAATTTGCTTGAAAAGGTGGATTAACATCTTAGGTATTACTGTTCACTGGAAGTAATGTGTTTGAAACAATTTCTCCTTTGGTAATCTGTCTTTGTGCACTTCTCAATGCCAGAATTACTACTGTTTTGAATGAGCATGAAATTCTATACAGAATGCTTTTTTGTGCAGGAGGAATGTGGGAATATTATGAGACATTTTGCAAGTTATGACTCTGGGCTGGGGTGTCATCCAATAGAATTATACTATTAAGCACAGAAACTTGATTTGTCTCCTTCCATTCTTCCTAATTAGGCTTGTCTGTCTTTTAGAAGTTTGTTGTTGATTCAACATGTCACCAGAAGCTTTGACAAACTTGATTGATGCACAGTGAAGTATATCCGAACTGGTTGTATTACGGCTTGTATAGAAAATTTAATGCCCAGGAATGAAAAAAGGCAACAGAAACTGGTTGGACACCATCACAGACAAAGTCCTTCCCACCATTGAATATATTTGCATGGAGTGCTGCCACAAGAAAGCAGTGTTCATTGTCAAAGACACCACCATCCCAGCCACGCCCTTTTCTCATTATTACCATCAGGTACGAGGTACAGAAGTTTTAGTTCCCATGCCACCAGATTCATGAACAGTTATTACCCTAAGGCTCCTGAGTTGGCATGAATAACTTCAATCGCCACTACCCTGAACTGACTCTATGACCTACAGACTCACTTTCAAAGACTCCTTTCAATTCATGTAATCAGTATTATATTTTTTATTTGCACAGCTTGTCTTCTTTTGTACATTGGTATTTTGTCAGTCTGTCTATGTATAGTTTTTTTTATAAACACTATTTTTCCTATATAAGTGCCTGCAGGAAAATGAATTTCAAGGTAGTGTATGGTAACGTAAGTTTAAGTTTACTTCTAATTCAACTGTACATGAATACAGTCAAATGAAACAGCATTCCTCTGAGGCTGAGGTGCACATAGCACAATTAGCTAAAATGGTTATAAATTCAGGAAAACAAAGAAAAAAATAATTTAGCCCAAGTCGCTGAGTGGCATGACCACACATTGTCCTTGTCCAACTTGTTCTTCTACCCAGTGAACACCAGAGGGCAGCACTAACAAGAGGGGCCAGCTCTCAACCCAAGTCCAGATTCCAGTGCGCCCAGTGCAGGCCCCTGCTCTCTTTTGCACCATCTCGGTTCTCCTCTCCAGGCAATTGCAATGGGCTGCTGCGTCTGAGGCAACTCCGCAGCCTAGGCCTCTCCACAACTGAGGCAACACAGCTGTCCTGCTGTCGGTCACAACAATGAGCCAGAGAACCAGACTTGCAGTATACTATGTACATTATCAATATCCAACAGTGGGTGAGACATTGGGCTTGAAATGGAATGAGGTAAAATTTGCATAATTGTAATTATGTATTGTAAATCCGGCAAATGCAATAGATTTAAGGAGACTGAAGCTGTAAAGCACTTCTGGACTCCTAACTGTACACACATCTCAGCTTTCAAAGCTATAAGCTCAGTACTTGTGCCCAGAGATGAAGGTATGTTGGTGACGTATACTGTTAAGAAAGTGGTGACAAAATCAGTACAGATTGATTCAAACAGTAATGTTAGCAATGTGACCTTATCAGAAAGAAACTGAAATTTCTTACGCACCCATTTATAGCTTACCTTTTGCATGCAGAATTTCTGACAGGCAGTATACATAATCAGTCAAAACCAGCAATTAGTTGGTGTGGCTGTTTTCAGTTCTCACAAACGCTTGCACAAAGTACCACAACACACTTCTGAAGTAGAGTGCAATGTGGTGTTCAACTGTGGATTTGCAGAATTATTTCCTCTGTATGACAGCTGTGATGCTTCACTCCCAGATGAGCAAAATGCCTTTTATGCACACTTTGAAATGGAGAATAAAAGCACATCAGTGTGAGTCCCTGCAGCTTCTGGTGACCCTGTAATCTCAGTCCCGGAACATCTTTCATGATGGTGAGCCCTTGTAAGGCATCAGGCTGTGACGGCGTGGCACTGAAAACCTGTGCCAACTAATGGATGGGAGTCTTCAAGGCCATCTTCGATCTCTCTCGGTGCAGTCGGAGGTTCCCACCTGCTTCAGTAGGGCGACAGTCATGCCAATGCCCAAGAAGAGCAAGGTAACTGCCTCAGTAAAGTGCTGTGAAAGGCTGGTGACGGCCAGAATCAACTCCTGCCCTAGGACCCGATGCAATTTGCCTATCGCCAAAGTACCTCTACAATGAATGCAATCTCACTGACTCTCCGTTTGGCCTTGGATAACCTGGACAACAGCAATACTGATATCTGGCTGCTGTTTATTGACTACAGCTCAGCATTCAGCATCATCATACACTCTGTAGTAATCAACAAGCTCCAAAACCTGGGCCTCTGTACCTCCCTCTGCAACTGGATCCTTGACTTCCTCACTGACAGTCAACACTGGTGCACCTCAAGGTTGTGTGCTTAGCCCACCGCTCTACTCTCTACATCAACGACTCGGTGGCTAGGCACAGCTCATAAACGATCTATAAATTTGCTGATGATGTGACTGTTGTTGGCAGATCAGCTGGTTGAGTGGTGTTGCAACAATACCCTTGTTCTCAACATCAGTAAGACCAAGAAATTGATTGTGGACTTTAGGAAGAGGAAATCGAGGGAACACAAATCAGTCCTCATCGAGATTTCAGCAGTGCAGTTTTAGTTTTGGGGTGTCAATGCTGGGAATTGAAGATCCATGTAGCCCAACATATTGATGCAATTACAAAGATGGCACAACAGTAGGAGTATGAGGAGACTTGATACGTTACCAAAGACTCACGCAAGTTTCTACAGATGTACTGCAGAGAGCATTCTGACTGGTTGCATCACCATATGGTATGGAGGGGCTATGCACGCACAAGATCAGAAAATTGCAAGCTAAGTCAACTTGATCATGGGCACCAGCCTGCCCATTATCGAAGATATCTTCAGTAGGTGATGCCTCAAAAAGGCTCCATCCATCATTAAGGATCCCCATCACCCAGCACATGCCCTCTTCTCCTTGCTGCCATAAAGGACGGGGTACAGCAGCCTGAAGGTGTACACTCAATGTTTTAAGAACAGCTTCTTCCTCACCAACATCAGATTTCTGATGGACAATGATTCCATGCACACTGCTTCACTGTTTTTTTCTTGTTTTTTGCTTTCATTTGCAATACCTATTTACTTTTTTTTATATATATATATATATATATATATATATATATATTTCTTATTGTAATTTAGTTTTTTTGTGTATTGCAGTGTACTTCATGACATATACCAGTGATAATAAACTTGATTTTGATTCTGAATTAGATGCTAGTTTTTACTCTACTGTCCAAGTGCATTCCTCTCGAGAGAGGAAAAATGACTGGCAATATACTGGGCAGCTCTCTGGAATCTCCTGGTTGTCAGTCATAAGACCATAAGAGGTAGGAGTAGAACTAGGCCATTTGCTGCATCGACTCTGCTCTGTCATTCAATCATAGCTGTTCATTTTCTTTTTTCCCCCCCTCAGCCTCACTTCCTGGCCTTCTCCTCGTAATCTTTGATGCCCTGGCTATTTCAATCTCTGCCTTAAACACTGAACAACCTGGCCTCTACAGCTGCCTGCAGTAATAAATTCCACAAATTCACTAGCCTCTGGTGAAAGAAATTTCTCCGCATCTCTGTTTTAAATGGATGCCAATCTATCTTGAGGCTGTGCCCTCTTATCCTAGACTCCCACACCATCATTTCCACATCTATTCTGCCCAGGCATCAATGACAAACTGCTCTAAAAAGCCATCTTGTAGGTATTTAACAAATTCACTCCCTTGGGATCCATTACCAATCTGACTTTCCCAATCTATGTTACAATCTCCCATGATGATCATAACATTGCCCTTCTGACATGCCTTTTCTTTCCCTTTGTAACTTGTAGTCCACATCCCAGCTACTGTTTGGAGGCCTGTATATAACTGCCTTCAGTGTCCTTTTACCCTTGCAATTTATTAACTCAACCTACAAGGATTCAACATCTTCCAATCCTATGTCATTTCTTTCTAATGATTTGATGCCATTCTTTACCAGCAGAGCCATTCCACCCCCTCTGCCTGCCTTCCTATCTTTCGGATACAATGTGTAACCTTGGGTATTCAGCTCCCAACTACAACCATCCTTTAGCCACGATTCAGCAATGGCCACAACATTATACCTGGCAATCTGTAATATTGCAACAAGATCACCCACCTTATTTCTTACATTCTGTGCAATAATATAACACTTTGGGTACTGTATTTGCTACCCTTTATGATTCTGCATCCCTAATGCACTGATACTCACCCTGCTGGCTACAATTTTGTCCTATCCTCTACTTGCTCTTCCTGACAGTCTGACTACACCCTATCTTTGTTTGATGGTAAAAAAACCATCCGTCCTATCCTGAGTCCCTTCACTTCGGTTCCCATTCCCCTGCCCAATTAGTTTAAACCCTCCCGAACAGCTCTAACAAACCTGCCTGCAAGAAGTGTTGGTCCCCCCTCGGTTCAGGTGCAACCTGTTCCTTTTGTACAGGTCATATCGCCCCCAGTGATCCAAGAAGCTGAAGCCCTGCCTCCTGCAACAGCTTCTCAGCAAGGCATTCATTTGTTTCTACCCTCACTGGTGTGTGGTACAGGTAACAACCCAGAAAATACCACGTGGGAGGTCCTGCTTCTCAGCTTTCTTCCTAGTTCCCTTAATCCTCTCTTCGGGACCTCTTTGCTTTTCCTTCCTATGTCATTGGTACCAATATGTACCAAGACATCTGGCCGCTCTCCCTCCCTCTCCAAAATGCTGTGGTTGCGATCCGAGACATCCCTGACCCTGGCATCTGGGAGGCAACATACCATCTGGGTGTCCCGTTCACATCCACAGAGTCTCCTGTCTATTTCTCTGATGCTTGAGTCCCCTATCACTTCTGCTCCCCTCTTCTCCCTCTTTCCCGTCTGCACCAAGGACCTGTGCTCAGTGCCTGTAACCTGGTCTCTGTGGCATTCCCCTGGGAGCTCATCCTCCACAACTGTATCCAAAACAGTATACTCATTAATGAGGGAATTGCCACAGGGGTGCTCTGTGCTAACTGCCTACTCACCTTGCCATTTCTGCCCCTGGCAGTCACCCAGTTACCCACCTCTTGCAACTTAGTGGTGACTACTTCCCTGTAACTCCGATGTATGATCTCCTCACTCTCCCGTACAAGCTGAAGGTGATCCAGCTGCTGCTCCAGAGAGTTGCTGCCTTCACGTTGTCAAAAAGAATTTGTTGAGCAAACAAAAAGTTTTTCTGAAACAGATATGTAGAGCGAGCTGTTAGAAATGGTATTTCATGGTCCCTTGGGAATAATAGTTGTGAAAAACCTTCATGCATTTGCTGATATCTTTGACTTTTAAGTTTCGAGAAAAGAATTTATACAATACATATTGCATGTATTGTTTAATGTCTGTAGCTTTGTACACAGCTGGTTGTTAAGCACCAGTGCAGAAGTATATTTGTCCCACCACAATTTATAGGTTGTCTAGACTGTGCAAAGAAAAAAGCCTTTGAGTGCAGACAACTCTATTAAAAACTTACTTTGATTTTAACTGTTTCATACTTAAGTACTTCGATAGAGAGCAAGCTGACAAATTTTGTACCTACTGTTGGGAGGGGGGGTGGGGGGGAAGGGAACTCTCAAATGGAAGCTGCTCTCTAACAATTGTATTGTTAACTTTGGTTTCATTGTTATGCACAATTTAGTACCTGATATTTATCCAACAACTGTTCCAAAACAGTGAAACCCATGGGGCAAATTTGTCTGCTGTATTCTTAAGCTTACTTCAGAGCCTGCAGTTTTGGATCTTTTCACTTTATTAGGTACACCTGCCTATTTATGTAAACACTTAGCCAATCATGTGGCAGCAACTCAAATGCATACAGACAGGGCCAAGCGGCTCAGTTGTGGTTCAGACTAAAATTCGAGTGGGGAAGAAATGTGTGCTATGTGATTTTGACATTGGAGTGATTCTTGGTGCCAGATGGGGTGGTTTGAGTATCTCATAAGTTGCTGATCTCCTGGAATTGTCATGCGCAGCAGTTGAGAGATTCAGGAGAACGGTGCACAGAACAAAATAACATCCAGTGAGAGGCAGTTCTGTGAGCAAAAACAACTTGTTAATGAGAGCGATCAGGGAAGAATAGCCAGACTGATTCAAGCTGACAGGAAGGTGACAGTAACTCAAACGATCATAGGTTACAATAGTGATATGCAGAGGAGCAAAATGCACAAAACATTGAACCCTGAAGTGAATGGCACAAAACATTGAACCCTGAAGTGAATGGGCTACAGCAGTCGAAGTCACACAGTGTTCCACTTCTGTACATAATAAAGTGGCCACTAAGAGTATATCCAAAATTGTTATCAGCTTAGATGAAATGGATCGAGTTTTTATAAAAGTGCATTGTTGCCACAAAAGGCAAATTGAAGCATCTCATGTGAATTCATTTTATTTGGTTTGGAGAAGCCAAATGTGGTCTTCAGTCTTGAGCTGGAGCTCAATCATATTTGAGATGCAGCTCAAGGCATCCAGAACGTTGCCTCTATACACCATTACTTCACTTTCATTCCATGATTACCTGCAATCCTACAAGCCATCAGATCTCAGGTGTCTGGTTTTACTACAGTGAAATACTTCAAAGCTTTTCATTATATTAAATGATTGCAGGTTGTTTTATGCTGTTTTGTCTCCATATGGCAGGCACCAACAAAAACTAAAATCTCATGCGGTCTGTAAGATAGTGGAAGTCTTCTGAACTGATATGTTTGACTTATTACCATAATCAGTGCAATCCTTTGCTCAAAGACTCTGAAGATTTCCATTTAAGTGGTCTTGTTCCTCAACTTGCCATCTTTCTCAATATTCCTTTGGCAGCCCCTCAGGATCAAGCATGACTTGTTTATGCTTAAGTTCTGTGGGTTCTGAGGTGGTAAATGGGACCAAGGAAGGGGCAGTGCTGCCCCACGTGGCGACTGGGTGAGTAGTGAGTGCACCTGCTGCCATCTGTACCGTACAATACCTCTGTGTGCTCTGGGTACACTGGCTCAACGTTCTGTTCTCAAGACCATCCTGAAGGCTTCTCCACTTTGAGCAGTCATGGGTCAGATGTTCACAACAGGCTTTAAGTGCATTTCTGACCATGCACTCCCCGACACCATCTTCCATCTGGCACTGAGAGGTACAGAAAATATTTTACCCGCAATTGGTATTTGTCAATGGAAGTTTTCCTAAGTTTATTAATTTTAGTTGCCTGTGTTTATTTAAACTTTCTGTATTGTTGATGCATCATTAAAGAATTTAGGTATATATTAGTGTAATAATAATATTGAATATTCCAGTTCAGATACTGAGGAATACAAAGTAACACTTGATTTCCACAAATAGGTTGATATTGTTTACTACATTGTTGAATGTCACAACAATCAGGATTGAATCGTTCACTTAGAAACATAGAAAACCTACAGCACAATACAGGCCCTTCGGCCCACAAAGTTGTGCCGAACATGTCCCTACCTTAGAAATTACTAGGCTTACCTATAGCCCTCTATTTTTCTAAGCTCCATGTACCTATCCAAAAGTCTCTTAAAAGACCCTATCATATCTGCCTCCACCACCGTTGCCGGCAGCCCATTCCACGCACTCACCGCTCTGCGTAAAAAAACTTACCCCTGACATCTCCTCTGTACCTACTTCCAAGCACTTTAAACCTGTGTCTTGTGGCAACCATTTCAGCCCTAGGAAAAGCCTCTGACTATCCACATGATCAATGCCTCTCATCATCTTGTAAACTTATGTGAGAGGAAGCTGATTCATCAGTATTTTAATATGGGAAAATGACCTTCCGGTAGCTTCAAATGAGCCCCTTTGCTCCCCTTGTTATAGTGCAGAGTAATAACTAGTATTAATGACTTAGCTGTGACTGGATTCATTTGATGAGCAGCCAACTATGCTGATAATTGGAGTCTCCTGACTGGATCAAACATGCTCATACATAATAATTTATTCATTGTCACCTGATGTGCTCTGTCTGTTCCCCAGAAGGAAAAAAAACTTGTTACAACAATAGATCTCTTTGTTCCGATGATGTGAAGCTTTCCAGCTGCTTCAGGAACTAGTTTAGAAGGTAGTTTCGTTGAAAAAAAATAGCACGGAAGAAAATAGGTGTTAAGGTTTCCTACTTTATTTCTTTCCCAGAACTGATTTATCAATGGTTTAAACTTTCCCTTTGAAAATGCAAGAGTAGTAAGGTCTTTTCCATCCTGAAGTGAAAGTTTCCGGGTTTCCGGGAGAAAAGAGTCAAATCCTCTGCAGGTAAGTTCTGGTCACGTGATCCTGCCCTGTAGAAATTGAAATTGAAAAATGGTTGCATTTATTTAGTTTCATAATCTTTATTTAAAGTTCTTTGAGTAAAATAAAATCTGTATCAAAACATAAAGCATTTGTTAATGTCATGTGTAAATTAAAAGGGAACATCTTGTTGAATGTTTATAGCTTTTCTTTCACTGTGCCTTTTATAGTTCTGTAATGCTGTTTTACTTTAGACAGGGATACTTAACTGCTACTTTAAAATGTTAGTACACATTGGGCACCCCTTATCTGGAATGCCTGGGGACAGAAGTGTTTTGGATTTTGAATTTATCTGGATTTTGGAATATTTGCATCTATATCATGAGATAGCTAGGGGATAGGACCCAAGTCTAAGCACAAAATCAATTTACGTTACATATACAGCTTATATACACATACATACACACACACCCTGAAGGAAGTTTCATATAATATTTTTAATAATTTTGTACATGAACCAATGCTGTGTACATTGAACTATTAGAAAGGTAAGCTATCACTATCTCAGCTGCCCAGATGGACAGTCAGTGGCTGTTAGGCATCAATGTCATCCTGGACTCTGAATTTAGGTGCTATCAGTAAGCAATCTTTGTCTTACACTTGTTCAGCACGTACCTGTACTGTTGCAGCCGCTCAGCATGTTAGATTATCATCAACAACAATTTTGGCAAGCTCATCAGAAAACTTCTGCTGTTTGGTGATCAGCAGATGCTTTATCACCACAAATCTTTACAAATTTAATGCCATGTCTTTTCTTAAATTTCTGCAACCAGCTTGCTGAATATTCACAATTACTGTCAATTTTCAGTTTGTCGTTATATGTCTTTGCTTGTTTTATGATCAGAATACAGTTAAGCAGCATATGTTCACTCTGCTGACAAATCCACTCTTTCAATGTATGATTGGGATTTTTTTTTGCTTTATGCAGTGTTTTTCTATTTTTCATTAACTTCTGTTCATTACATTTGTGAGGCCACTACTCAGAACTGTCTGTAGTGTGCAAAGATTTGCATGTAGCCTGGAAAGCTTCCCAGCGTCCTGTGTAATTTTCCATTTGTGGTGTCTTGTAAGTGCTAAAATAAATTTGGATTTCGGGGGTTTTCAGATTTTGGAATTTCAGATAAGGGGTGCTCAGCCTATACTTTATACCTCTTCTTTCCCCTTCTCTGTCTTTCCAAAATAGCTGCTGTTGAGATTTAAAGAGCATGACCTGTTCTATTGTTGCAATCAATGTGAAGACTGAGTGTCACTTATGGTAGAGTGAATTTTGCTTTCCTTTCTACCTGCCTTGTTATGGGGATTTCATTTCAGTGACGTAGCTGAGGTCAGAACTGCATTGAAAGTGTGCTCACACTTGCATCTTCCCACTGTGGATAGGGTATCATGGTTCAGTTGTTAAAGCTTTTGGAAGTTCAAATCAAGCTGGTAATTTCTACACCAGCAGCAAAAGTACGTCACAAAACTTATTGTAATTACCCAGATGAAACATGAAACCCTTTCGGTGATTGGGACCTGCCAACAGTTGTCAATTTGCCAAGTTCACCGTGTCTTGCACGCTCCCAAATTATGTGAAAAAACAGTCACAGCTCCAAAGAGTGATTGTATGATAGCCTCAGAAAAGCAGTCAGACAAGATGTCATTCATAAGATGATGTTTACCTTAAAGTAGGGGCAGTGCTAAAATCATTCCAGCAGAAGATTTCTTTATGTGAAGTCAGTAGAATGAGTTTTGATATTTTGGAAATGAACAGTCAAATTTTTAGCTCGAAACGTCGACTAAATTTCCTTTTCCTTCCATGGATGATGCCTGACTGCTGAGTTTGTGTGTGTGTGTGTGTGTGTGTGTGTGTGTGTGTGTGTGTGAATTCTGTAGACAGACTGCCATTTGTTGATGCAACTATGGTGCTACTGATTTGCAGTGAAGTTGTATCCAGTCATTTTCAGTTAAAGAAACTGTGGCTCTTGCTGTATCATTTCAAGCACACTATTTTAAACCATAATGTTATAAAGTCTGCATTCAACTGAAATAACTGTTCAATGATCTTTGTATGATAGGTTGTTTTCACCAACTGGTGCTTGCATAGTGTAAGCTGTTGCATTATCAAGCTGACAGCTTATTGTAACTTGGGAAATCAGTCATGCTGCCTCTGATATCCCCACCCATCTACTGAAACAGAGCATGTGGAACTACACATCCATGCTCTCTGTACTTCCAAGGCATATTCTTGTAAAGTGTTTCCCCACCCGAATTGGCAGTGGTAATTTCCACCCCGTGTTCACATCACCTGTTGGTGGCTCCAATTAACCCCTTGTTTGTCAGAGTTACCATCCATATGTTCAATTACCAACCGGGATCCTTTTGTGTATGATATGTTGATTATAGACCATACATTTCTACCTGCTGTAAACACTGTGTTGCAGATAGCCTGAAGTATTGTTTAAAATATTCTTTCCCCATCACTTTCAGACAGGGAGTTAATTGTATCACCAAACAAAGAATAATTTTTATTTGAGTCTTTCACAAAGAAACATCCAAACTGATTTAACTGTTGCTTGGAAGGTTGACACAGAACATGCCAGTGTTAAAGACCAGACCTAAATGACTCGAATGAAGGTGTGGTAAACCATATATATGCTGTAACTGAGTTAACTGTCTGGACACGCCTCTCTGCTGACTGCCCCTGTGGCTGCTCCCACAGATGCTGAATCAAGGTGATTTCGCCCTGCCCCTCCCCCTCAGTCCAGGGGCAGACACTCAGCATGGATGTCGTATTGTACAGCGAATAAAAGCCTTTCAGTATTTTACCCGACTTCAGTCTTTTGGAGTTATTGAAGGTGCTTCAGAAGGTTTTGAAATAATGCACAAGTTTGTTGTACAGACCAAATAACCAAAAGGCTTTACAGGTACACAATTGGCTGGTTTGAAAAATTAAATTTAATAGATTAAAAGAGCACTGATAACAATGAGAGAAAGCAGAGAGTAGTATTTTTTCCCAAATCAAATGGAGCTATGTAAGCTATGTGTTGGTGTTCAGCAGGGGGGTGGCACAGGATCACTGCTCTATTTCATACCTATATGTTAATGATTTGGAAATGGTTCCTGGCACAATTTCAGAGTATGCTGATGACAGATTGATGATAGCTGCAGATTTCAGCATTATATACGTTGGAGAAATGAGTAGACAATGACAGGAAAAATTTCATGTCGAGAAGTAAAGTAGAAATTTGATGTCGAAGATGGGGGAGATCATAAATGGATTTTTTGCATTTTTTTTATTTGGGAGACAGACATAGAGTCTATAGAAGTGAGGCAAAACGGCAGTGAGGTCATGGACCCATATATGGATTGAAGAGGAGGAGGTGTTTTCTGTCCTGAGGCACCTTGTGGTGTGGTTCACCTTGATAAGAAGATATGTGAAACTGCATGGGGAGGAGGAGAGGGAAAGGGAGGGGAGGAGAAAGAGGACCAACAAGGTCCACATTGACATGGTCAAACCATCATTCAGGGACTTCAAAATTTGCCAGTGGCGCTTGAACATGACAGTTAATTGTTGCTGCTGGCCCTCCACCCAGGCTGTAGTCCAATCCTGCATGTTCTTTCTGAGGCCGTGCCAGACAAGCTTTACTGCAACCAATTTCTGTGAGGCCTTCCGGTCCAGATGCCAGAGGTCATGTTTGGAGTCGAAAACATTACCTTTCCAGTTTGCAGGCACGATGGGGTGAGGGTGACCTCTTGAGACATCTCACAGGAGAGAAACCACAGCTTCCTTGAACTTAATGTCAGCCAACCACAGGCCTGTTCCTGATGTTTGCTGAGCCTGGACCACTGGGTCAGTAACTTGGTTGGCTGCCATGCTGGGATAGTCAACTCCTATGTGTACGGCTGGCTGTGAGAGGCTATCGCCCATGGCATTGTTCTTCCTCTTGATACGTTGTATATCAGTTGTGAACTCTGATGTGTAGGCCAGGTGGCATTGCTGCCATGCAGGTCAAGGGTCTGATATTTTGGCCATCACATGCAAGACTGGTTTGTGGTCACCGAACAGTGTGTAATGGCGACCCTTGAGATGAAAACAAAAATGGCCATCAGCCAGATACAGATGGAGAAACTCATTGTCAAACTTGCGGTACTTCCTTTCTGGGGGACAGAGCTGCCAGCTGAAGCGACTATCGCACACCTCCGAACAATTGTTCGTGCATAGTCTGAAGCGTCAGTAGTCATGGTTGAGGTGCAGGTGTGCCAGTTGGATTGTGTTAGAAAGAGCTCATTTGGTATGATCAAATGTCCTGGTCACATCCGCTGACTAGTCATGCATTTGATTAAGGGTATTGCCTTTAAGCGCACTATATAGGGGGAGCACAAGTTCATCAGCTTGCAGAATGAAGCGGTGATACACAGTTACCATACCTAAAAACTCCTGAACTCTTTTAGTAATGCAGGGTGGTGGGATATCCATAATAGTGGCTACTTTTGATGGTAGGGGTTTCACACCTTCTGCAGAGATGTGACGGCAGAGAAAGTCTATGGTTGACTACCCAAATTGGTATTTAAGAGGGTTCGTAATCAACCTGTGTAGGTTTAAGCACTCAAAAAAGTGTATGGAGATGAGATAATGTTCAGATTCTGACACACTAAGCTGCAAGTGCCATCCGGGTAGACAACAAAAAAATCAAAGTCTTTTAATACAGAGTCCGTCAGCCTGTGGTGCATTTTTCAGTCCAAACAGCACACGCAGAAACTCAAAAAGGCCAAGCACAGTTATCACAGCTGTTTTGAGAGTGTCCTTCGGGCGCGCAGGCACCAGATGGTAGCTCGTAACTAGATCGACTTTGAGAAAAAATTAATTTACTATCTAAACATGCCAAAAAATCTTGGTTGTGTGGGACTGGGTAATGATTGGGGGGTAGTGTCTTGTTACAGCGTCGGTAATCACCATATGGCCAACAGCCACTGCAGGACTTGGGGACCATATGGAGGAGCAAAGTCCAGCGGCTATTTGATCAGCATTCAGTGCTAAGTCTTTCCATGTTGACAAACTCAGCCTTCGTGGTTGTCAGCTTTACTGGGTCCAGTCCATGCGCAGGCATGGATTGGCAGGCCAGTTGTAGGAATATAATGCTCAACCCCATGTTTTGCGACTGTAGTGGAGAAATTGAGCTTAGAGAGGTTTGGGAATTCGCCCAGCAGTCAACTCGTGCAGTGGTGCATGTGCTTGACGTAGTCGAGGGAATTTACTAGGGGAGCAGGGTAACAACCTGAAGTCATTGATATTCTCAAGTCAGCAGTTCTTAAGATTGACTAACAGTCCTTGGGCGCACAGGAAATCTGCAGTGAGCAGAGGTATAGCCACTTCAGCCAGGATGAAGTCCCATGTGTAATGTCACCCACTGAAGCAGAGCATCACCCGTCCTGTCCCATAAATCTGGATTATTCTGCCTTTGGCGATCTCCAGTGAGATTTCATCGCTCTTGCCTTCTCATCAGTAGATGATGCCACACTCACATGAGCACTCATGTTACACAAGAAGTGTCGCCCTGAAAGGATGTCCACAATGAACAGTCGATGTCCCTGGTGTGGTGATATGACATGTAAGAACGTGATTGGAGAGAGTTCTGAGCATGCACAGGAATGATAGAAAGATCGAGAAACATGGTATTGTAAAAATGTTGTGGTTGTTGAATAGAAGTTCTATTTCTTCCAGAAGATGGTTCTTTATTAGTAACCCACAGTACATATGAATATAAAGAACACAACATGGTGTCAGAAGTCGGTCTGGAAGAATAATACGTTTCCTAACACAGGAGAATCGAAGATAATTTTCTGAAAAAAGAGTTCGACCTGTTTTGGTGTTGCAAACAGTTTTACAAATGGAAGGTTTGCAGCCTCCATCGACACTTCAATTGTCTGGGAATGTAGCTGAGAACTGGAGAAAATTTAAGCAACGTTTTGAACTGTATTTATCAGTGACGGATGCGGATCGAAAACTGGAAAAAACGAAAGCTGTGCTTCTACTCCACGTAATAGGTGACAACACAATTGAGGTATATAATCATTTTATTCTTGAAAATGGAGATAATTTAAAGTTAAAATCGATAATGGACAAATTTGAAGCACTTTGTATACCAAAGCGTAATGTGACCTATGAGCGGCACAGATTTTTTACATGTAAGCAGAGAGCTGGTGAAACTATTGATAAATATGTTACTGAGTTGAGACACCGGAGTAAAACATGCGAGTTTGGAGAATTGATAGACTCTCTCATTAAAGACAGAATTGTTTGTGGCATTCTAGATAATGGTCTGAGAGAAAAACTGTAGAGAGAACAAGACTTAGACTTGGAAAAAACTTTGATGCTCCACAAAGCTTCGGAAACTGTGACGTCAGAGGCTAAAGAGCTTTTCATTGAGAGCTGCAATGTAGATGCTGTGAGGAAGCGTGAACACATTAGAAAAGATAATACAATGACAACAAAACTGACTGAGAGCAAGACGTCATCTGAGAGTAAAAAGCTGTGTGATCACTGTGGTCGGCAGCATCGGCCAAAACAGTGTCCAGCGCATGGGAAAATGTGCAACGACTGCGGTAAGAGTAATCATTTTTCACGCTGTTGCAGAAGTAGAAAGAAAATAAAACATGTAAATGCAATGCCTGAAAATGAACTTGAGTTTTATATAGATGTTCTTTGTGAAAACAAACAAAGTAAGAATGACTGGACTATTCCATTGCAAGTGAACCAAAACAATATTCTGTTTAAACTTGATACTGGAGCACAAGTAAACGTTCTTGCAGAATCTAAGTTTAATGCATTAAAACCAAGACCAAAGTTACATAAGACAAATATAAAAGTGATTGGGTATTCAGGTACAGACATTCCAGTTAAAGGAACATGTGTGGCAAAAGTGTCACACAAAAATATTGTGCACACACTTTCATTTGTGGTGGTTCCAAGGAATGTACAGTCGATACTGGGTTTATCTGCTTGTGAGAGACTGAATTTGGTGAAAAGAGTCTTAGTCCTGGACAGTGACACAGAGTCAGAATACAGTGACTTGGTGAAAGAGTATGAGGACTTGTTCAAAGGGCTTGGTTGTCTTCCAGGAGAGCACATGATTAAAATTGACAATACAGTTCCACCTGTAGTACATCCATGTAGAAAAGTGCCTTTTGCATTACGTCATCAACTGAAAACAGAACTTGACAGAATAGAACGGCTAGGAGTCATAAAAAAAATTGATGAACAGACTGAATGGGGCAATTCGCTCGTCATTGTTGATAGGAAAAATGGAAATCTGAGGATTTGCTTAGATCCGAGAGACTTGAGCCACTAAAAGAGAGCATTTCAAATTGCCTACTCGTGAAGAAATTATGTCACAGTTTGCTAATGCAAAGTACTTTGGTAAGTTAGATGCATCCTCTGGATTCTGGCAACTTAAACTTGATGAACTGTGTTCAAAGTTGTGTACCTTTAACACTCCTTTTGCCAGATGTTGTTTTCTTCGGCTTCTGTTTGGAATTTCATCAGCTCCTGAAGTGTACCATAAAACCATTCACATGCTATATGAGCACATTGAGGGCGTAGATACTTCCACGGATGATATTATTGTTTGGGGATCATCTAAACAAGAGCATAACACCAGACTCGGACAAGTCTTTGAGGCAACACACAAGGCAGATGAGGTTGAATAAAGACAAATGTCAGCTAGGATTGACTGAACTTACATTTGTGGGTGATATCATCAGCAATGAGGGTGTGCGTCCTGATCCATTGAAGGTTTATGCGATTGAGAACATGCCAAGACTGCAATGTAAAAAGGATGTTCAAAGGATCATGGGAACGGTCAACTACGTGGGAAGATTCATACCCAATCTTTAGGAACAGCTTGCTCCATTGAGGCAGCTAACAGAAAAGTAAAATGAATGGAGCTGGTATCATGAACAGGCATGGCAAAATCTCAAGAAAGTGCTCACCAAAAAACCTGTGTTGAAATTCTATGATGCTGAGAGACCCATCAAAATCTCACGTGATGCATCTCAAGCGGGCTTAGGGGCAGTATTACTCCAGAAACATGATCAGGAATGGCTACCAGTCGCATATGCATCTCGTGCATTATCCAATGCAGAAACAAGAATGCCCAAATTGAAGAAGAATTGCTCAGCATTATATTTGCTTGCGAGAGATTTCATCAGTTTGTGTCAGGGCAATCTATTGATGTTGAAACTGATCATAAGCCTCTGATTGCATTGTTTCACAAACCTTTAAGTGACTGTCCTTTGGGAATTCAACGTATGATGATCAAATTGCAAAGATATGCGTTGAATGTGTCATACACACCTGAAAAATTCATGTACACGGCTGACACGCTTTCCAGAGCTGTGGATCCAACAACAAAAGACAGTCACAGGGATGCTGTTGATGTTCAGGCATTTGTTGATATGATCATAGAGACTGTACCTGTTGCTCCCGAGAAGTTGGAACTGCTGCGTCATGAGACAGAGAAGGACAAGATTCTCAGTCAGGTAATACAAGTGGTGATGGATGGATGGCCAGATAATAAGCATGAGTGTACCTCAGAAGTACAAGAATATTGAAACCACAGATCAGAACTTTCTGTTGTGGATGGGATATTGTACAAAGGTAGCAGAATTGTGATTCCTAAAAGTCTCCAAAAGGAAATGCTTGGGAAAATTCAAGAAGGCCACCTAGGTATTGAAAAATGTAAGAAAAGGGCGCGGGAAGTGATGTTTTGGTCCAGGACGAACCAAGAAATTGCAGAATTTGTGTCTTCTTGTCAAATATGACTTAAATACCAACCTAGCAACTCTAAGGAGCCATTGCATCCACATCCTAGTCCTCAGAGACCTTATCAGAAGGTAGGCGTTGATCTCTTTGTAACTGACAACAAAGATTATCTATTAATAACAGATTACTACTCATTGTATCCTGAAGTGTGTGGTCTGAGCAGAACAACAGCAGAGAATGTAATTACATGCATGAAATCAGTTTTTTTCCAGACATGGTGTACCTGATGAAGTTCTCACAGACAATGGTACACAATTCAATGGTGAATGTATGAGACATTTTGCTCATGAATGGGGCTTTGTTCATACAACATCTAGTCCATTTTTCCCTCAGTCCAATGGATTAGTTGAGAAATCGGTAGGAATTATCAAGAAACTGATGCACAAAGCGAACGATAGTGGAGCTGATTTTTATAAAGCTTTGTTAGCCTATCACAGTACTCCACTTGAATGTGGATTTTCACCTGCTCAGCTCTTGATGGGACGCCATTTGAGGTCCAATCTGCCAATAGATGAGAGCCTTCTGAGAATAGAGGGAGGTGAACGAGTGAAAAGATGGTAAGATGAACACAAAGCAAAGCAGAAAACATACTTTGACAGATGTTCTCGTCCCTTACCTGAACTGCACCAAGGAGATGAAATGAGGATACAAGACAAAATGAACACATAGACCCAAAAAGCTGCAGTACTTGAAGAAGTACAAGCCAGATCGTACATGGTCCAAACAGAAGGAGCAATGTTAAGAAGAAATCGCAAAGACCTCAAGAAAGAGCCAACTTCAGAGTTTTGGTTAACTAACGCAGACAGACAAAACATGGAAATAACAACGAAACACAAGAACTGTGTGAACCACTTAGAAAGTCTACTCGTGTTCATAAACCCTCAGAGAGACTGATAGAGACATGTTAAATTATGTATTTGCTCTGGTCAATGTTGCTAATTGTTTTTCTTTTTAAGGAAAGGAAGATGTGGTAATATGACCTGTAAGAATGTGATTGGAGAGAGTTCTGAGCATGCACAAGAATGATAGAAAGGTATAGAAACATGGTATTGTAAAAATGTTGTGATTGTTGTTAAATAAAAGTTCTATTTCTTCCAGAAGATGGTTCTTTATTAGTAACCCATGGTACGTATGAATATAAAGAACACAACACATGGCAGCTGGAACCCATGGTGCTCACAGATCTCTGATGTCCTGATGTGCTGGCCCTGTTGAAGCTGAAAGGCGGTTGGCACTTCCTAGTGTTCTTACTAAAACAAGTGTGGTAAAAACACAGGCCTGGCATCATCTGTTTCTCAGGCGCGGGCATCCTTATGTTGGGAGCCTTGCTGACCGGGCTTATTGAGGTAGAGAAAAGTGGAGGAATGAGGTACCGCTGACTAAATGAGTGTAGATTATCAGCCATTTTAGCAAACTCCCTATAGTCCTTCATGGTGCATTAGCGAGGTCTGTGCGAACTTGATCAGGCATTGGCTGCATGAGGAGTCTTTTAAAAGTTAAACAAGGATGGTGATTTCCCAGGAGGGACAGCATGTCGTTCATTAGCTCCAAAGGGCTAGCACTGTCGACACTGAGTAAGGAGAGCAACTGTTTGGCGTGCTCAGACTACAATAGTCCATAAGTTTGTAAAAGGTTTAAGTTTGGTATTTATTGTGTTCAGGCAGGTGTTCAAGCAGACTCACCACTCTTGCAGCTGTTGGAAGTGCTGAGCGACACTACCACGCGGTAGAATCCGGTGTTGTTGGTGGCAATTTCTCACAGAGCGAACTAGTCCTCAGCTTGTACAAACCAAGGCGTGACATTCTGCTCCCAAAACTCTGGCAGTTTCAAAGCAGCTGCGTTGGCCGATATGTTCAATAACTCTTCAATTGTCCTAGAGCATCGGTGTCACCAGTGTAAGTTTTTACAAATAAAATGGCAATGGTGCCTTATGTTCCAGAAAGCCTAGCAACTAATTTATTGAGCACCAAAAATTCTCAACACAATGCATGCAAAAAACACTTAATGTAATTATGTCATCATGTTAGACCAGCTGCTTAAAATGAAACCCTAACTTAATGTGAACTATGTACATTTCCACCAATTATGTTAGCCTACATGGGCAGTTCTGGTCACCTACCAACATTAAAATTATCAAAAAGATTGGAAGAGTGCAGAGAAAATTTTCAAGGATACTGCCAGGACTTGAAGACCCTAGGTGATATGGAAAGGTTAAAGAAGTCATAACTTTATTAGGAGGATAAGGGGAGATGTAATGGAGGCTTACACAATTATGAGGGGTATACTGTAGATAGAGTGAATATAAGCATGCTTTTTCCACTGGGGTTGGGTGAGACAAGAACTAGGGATGAAAGGTAAAATGTTTAAGGGGAACATGAGGGGAACTTATTCACTCAGATGGTGACGAGGGTGCGGACGAGCTGCCAGTGGAAGTGAGGGATGCTGGATTGATTTCAACATTTAAGAGAAAGTTAGTAAGTACACGAATGGGAGAGGTGTAGACAGCTATGGTTCAGGTACAGGTCGATGGGACTAGGCAGATTAATAGTACAGCATGGATTAGATGGGCTGAAGGGCTTGTTTCTGTGCTGTCGTGATCTATGACTCTCTGATTCTCACTGTGAATTACTGCAGTTTTGTAAACACGTGGGAAGACAATATGTCATTTAATTTTAAAGTTGTTAAAGGGAGCTGAAAATTAATACCTCCTGAAATTAGCAGCATAAGAGCTATTAAAAGACCATATGGGGTCAATAGCTTTAGAGTCAGAGGCATGGAGTCTGAAGGAAAGTAAGTTATGTAGACCACACTTTAGGAAGGATTTAAGGCCGTGTGGAGCATGCAGTGATTTACCATGGTGGTGCCAAGAATGTGGGACTTACGTTATGTGGAAACCAGAAAAATTAGATTCCTCTTCTCACACAAAGATGAAGAAATTCACTGTTATGCACATAGGAAATGGTTCCTCAGTATGTCAGCCAGTATGAATACTCTTAAGAGTCATTTTATACTAGAGATACAGACCCTTTGGCCCATTAAGTATATACTGTTCATCAAACACCCATTTACTCTAATGCTCCATTAGTCCATTTAAATAAACTATTTGGTCATAGGAAGAAGGTACAAACCCCACAAGGTTGGGATTGAACAAGGAGGATAACGGCAAGATAGAGAGGACTTGGAGAAGATGTTGCCAATAGTGCGTGAGTCTAGGGCGTAGAGGGCATAGCCTCAAAGTAGGACGTCCTTTTAGAACAGCAATGAGGAGTAAGTTTTTTAACTAGTGGGTGGTGAATCTGTGGAATTCATTGCCACAGATGGCCGTGGAGGCCAAGTCATTGGCTATATTTAAAGCAGGGTGATTTCTTCTTTATTAGTAAGGACGTCAAAGGCTATGAGGATGGGGTTGAGAAGGAAAAGAGATCAGCCATGATGGAATGACAGAGTTTACTTGATGGGCCAAATGGCCTAATTCTGTTCCTATGTCTTATGATCAAGTGCTTATCTATATTACTGTTATTTTCCATCACTAGGTCCTACCGAAGGAGTTTGGTAACTAAAGAGAATTTGTTTCTACTGTTGGAAGTGTTAGCAACTAGAGGACATCAATTTAAGATGACAGGGAAAAGAAACATTTAAATGCTTATTGAAAAACCAACATATCTGATAGTATTGCACTCCCATGGTACTGCTCTGTTGAGTCAGTTTAAATGTTTGAGCGCCATCTTTTTAAAAGGCTCTGAGTTTGCAACCTTCTGTATGCAGGCATCTACTGTTAAGTTTTGATACTGTGTCATCCTAATCACTATAATTAGCCAGATATTTACAGCACTTGTTAAAGAAATATTTCCAGAATCATGGTGTAAGTAAGAGTGGTGAATTTAGGCTGGTTCTTCTAAAATTTGGCGGTTATTCTGCATTGAATGGCCGAGTCCTTTGAAGTTACAAATCTTGTAATAAGTCTATTAAATAAATGGCTACTGTGTATTATGTTCGTTCTGTGTGTTTTAGGAGAAACCTTTGCAACTTCCAATTCCTGAATGTTATTTGTTCATTTGCTCATAGTGACCTCAGATTCTGGTAAAAAGTTGAGTCTGGTATTTCCTGGGTGGAGCCTTAAGCTGATGTGTGATTTAGCTGACAGCTGTGATACTTTTGTTCTTGTACATGTCTCCAGGTTTCTTGAAACATGTGCGTGCACAATAACAGCACTTGCAATCATTTGAACTATGGTTTTCCTTTAGCCTGTTACAAGGCTTCAGGAGTGTACACCAAACTAAAAATCATTTTGAGCTTCATTTAAAAAGTGGACAGAACTAGTATTATTATAGGATTAGATTGTTAAATTCTCTCATTCCCTGTAGTACAAGTTTTACCATTTTTCCCTTTGCAGTATCTGATTTCTCATCAAAAAGGATTGATATTTATTTACTTGTGCTTCATTTACTGAACTGCCTCGTTTGACTGAACTATGCGCCAAATGAATAATAAACTGCAGGTAGTACCATTTCTTTCTGGGTGCAGGTTTAAAAAATGTGGCATTCAATGCCTTTGAAAGCATGACCCTTGC
This sequence comes from Mobula birostris, assembly GCF_030028105.1. NCBI lineage: Eukaryota > Metazoa > Chordata > Chondrichthyes > Myliobatiformes > Myliobatidae > Mobula > Mobula birostris. The sequence continues at coordinate 186,898,159 of NC_092372.1, forward strand.
TAATGTGAAACTTGTGTGCATCCTAAATGCTTTGAACTGGAAACTGAACTTGCCCGCCTTGTGTTTGGTTTAGCTGTCTGCGTTCATACATCATCTGCATTGTATAAGGACTGTATAGTCTAGCAAAGCAATAATGGAGCCCAGCACCTTGAAATGCCCAAATTTAGCCATACTTAAGAGACTTTCAGTAGTTTTTCATAATCTTATTATGAAACTATGGCTAAACTGAAAAATTCTCTCTGCTGAAGTGAATTTTAATTTGACTCTTCTACTTTGAAGATGCATTATATTAATTCCAGATTTCTATTAAGTATATCACTCTCCCAATAAAATAAGGTTTTGATCATTTGCTCATACCACAAAACATTTTTCACTTTATATTGAACCTTCAGTTGTGTTGTATCAGCCGTGTTCTGTTTGATTAAAGTTGAAGTGAAGCAAAATGAATTGTCGTTATTTTCTTCCAGTATCTATTGGTTAACATGAACTTTGGATAATTTTACATTGAAAATCAATGTAAACAATCCTTTGTGCATTTGAAGTCTGATTTTGTTTCAACTTGTATGTTTTGATGCAAGTAATTTTGTAATCTTATTAGAATATGTGCCAGATAAAATGAGGTTAGTCTCAAATAATGAAGCAAAAAGACAGGTTACTGAGGGTGAAAGTAACTGGGCTGCCCACGTCTTTAGAGGTGGCTAATGAATGTAATTTTGTCATGAAGAAATAGGATTTTATGATACTGAGATCAGCTTTCATTTGATTTGAATTAAGACCTGCAAACTAACTATATGCATTCCCATCCATAAAAACAACTAAGTAGGATCCAGAATTAAGAAAGTTGTACCATTTTAATTTCCAAATGTTCTGGTTGCATAATGATAAGCTGAGCAGTTTTGTAACTCTGAACATGATGAAAAAGTTTTGTTTAGCTTACATTCTGTCTGGGTTGCCTCCAACCTGATTGCATGAACATTGATTTCTCGAATTTCCGGTAATTACCCCCACACCCCACCTGCACCATTCCCCATTCCTGTTTCCCCCTCTTACCTTATCTCCTTACCTGCCCATCACCTTTCTCTAGTGCTCCTCCCCTTTCCTTTCTTCCATGGCCTTCTGTCCTCACCTATCAGATTCCCCCTTCTCCAGGCCTTTATCTCTTTCATCAGTCAACTTCCCAGCTCTTTATTTCACACCCTCCCCCTCTCCTGGTTTCACCTATTACCTGCCACCTTGTACTACCTCCATCAACCCTCCCCACCTTCTTACTCTGACTTCTCCTCTTCCTTTCCAGTTCTGAAGAAGGGTCTCCACCGGAAACATCAAATGTTTACTCTTTTCCATTGATGCTGCCTGGCCTGCTGAGTTCCTCCAACATTTTGTGTGTGTTGCTTTGAATCTCCAGCATCTGCAGATATTGTCATGTTTGTATTTGGTATCCTGTTTTGTGTCCATCTCTAATCCAACATAACACACTACATGTAAGCATAGGAAACAACATTGTGATGATTGAATGATGTCAGTCATTGAGACTGAAGAATGCACAGTACAGCACATGGGAATAGAAATGGTAGATTTTGTATGGCAACTGAAAAGCTTCCTTTCTTTCTTGTAAAGTCATGTGATCCATTGACTTTTTTGATTATTCTTTTGTATCTGACAAATTAGGTTTTATTTGTCAGTAGAAAAGGGATCTTTAGACCTGCAATATTGAAAGTGTATTACCATTTAATTAGCAATTGGATCAATACTTCATCCAAAATGGGTGACCTCTCACTTATTAGAGTCAGTTCATCTGCCAAAAATTTGCTGGGAAAGTAATATTTCAGTATCTCTGTAATTTTGACATCACTTGTTGCAACCAGTAAACATTGTGTCATCAGCAGACTTTGCTATAAAGACATGAATTGTCTTATTCAAGTTACTAAATATATTGATTAGCTAAGGTCCCAATGTATGTATTTGAGGGACACCACAAGTCACAACTCTCCAATTTGAGTAAATACCCATTACTTTCTATTACTTAGCCAGTATTCTAACAATGTTATCTCCTGACTATGCTTTTAATAATTTGACTTAAATTTTAAGAGTTCTAATTTTAGCTAATACTCAGTTCTATGCTGGAGGTTTACTAAATGTCATCATGAAGCCCAAATTAACTACTTCCAATGACTTTTTCTATCTCTTTCAATTACTACCACAAAAATCCATTTAGGCATGTAGCTATGACCTATCCTTTATAAATCCAAGTCTCTCCTTGCTGCTCAAATTTCTAGGTGCACGTTTATTCCTTCCTAATTATAGATTACAATATCTTCATAACAGATGTTAGATCTACATGTCTATAATTTCCTGCTTTGGGTGGTGGTTCTCGCCCCCTCTTGCTCTCTCTCTTTAAGTAATGGAATTACTTTTGATGTTCTTCATAATCAAATTTGTTCTCTCAGAGTAGAAATTTGAGATTTAAGTAATGGATTTGCATAATAGGTTGCAGTGTAAAACAAGGAATGGGCCCTAACATTTTGCTCTGATGACTTAATGTGTGCCAAACAGTTTTATTGCTTTCCACAGACAAGCTATCCAGTTGTCACAAAAATAAATGTGTGTGACATTTATTTATGTGCATTAATGGAGTGATTGTCTCATTTCTTTTAAAAGTCACCTTATTTGTTAAAAAATGCGTAGCTCCTGATACAATTTTAGACCAGCATTAAAACTAGTTGATTGGCTTTAAGATACAAATGAGATTATAACCTTCCCATGATATAACTTACTGATATGGTAGTGAATGAGGAACATTTCTGAATTCTGAAAAAAACATGGACTTAGATGCACTTTTGAGTATGGACAAACTTTTCAAGCAGAGTGGATTTGCTTGGATTGAAACATATGAAGACTGTGTGGATAGCTTGGGCTAGTTTTTCTGGAGCAAAGGAGACTGAGAGACAACCTGATGGAGGAATACAAACCTATGAGGGGGCACAGATAAGATAGATAGTAAGAAACTCATCCCATTGCAGAGGGTTCTAAGGCCAGAGGGCACAGGTCTATAGTGAGGAAAGAAGAACTTTAGAGGGCATTTGAGGAAAAGTTTTCTTCACACAAAGGATAGTTGTGATCTGAAACGCACTGGCCAAGAAGATGATAGAGGCATTTAAGTATATATAGATAGGCACTTGAATTGCCAGAGCTTGGTAGATTATGCACTTTGTGGCCAGAATTGGTGTGGCGGTCCAAAGGACCTTTCCTTAGCTGTATGACTATTCGGCATGGACTAGAAGGGCCGAGATGGCCTGTTTCCGTGCTGTAATTGTTATATGGTTATGATTCTTTGACTCCAAAAGCAAATGAAGAAAAAGGGACACGCAATGGAAATTATTATAAAAATATTGTAGCAGATTTGAGGAAGCTAAATGGATGATTTTGTTCTTGATGGCAATGAATCCTCTAAGGTTCTGGTACTTTTGTAGGTGATTATGGGAGCCAAGCAAAGTTCAGCATTGAATCAATGGATCCAAATGTTTTTGACTGTGCCTGTGAGCTTGTAGAGGGCAGCAAGGTTCAATGGAGCCTGATGTGGGCCAAATAAATGGGGTCATATTTAATTCTACTGATCATACTCAGGTCTGCATTATTTGAATTTTTGACAATGTTGAAAGTAGATGGCGTAGAAAAGGGCAAGAATTTTCTTGAAGACAAGGGCTTCAGAGGCAAGAGCTGATTGACAAGGGGGAAATACTGGACCAAGTGGTGAGTTAACAATCGGACTTCGTGGAGGTTTCAAATATCTGTTATAAGCGATTTAACTTTGGGGCTGAGGAGAAAATGAGTCTGGTGGTGATGGTATTATTGCAAAGGGTGTGATTAAATGTTACTCTTTTCAAGAAGACCAGTTTGGGGATGTGGTGATCTGTGACTGTGCAGAGTTTATGTGGAGAGAGTTTGAAGATTTGACAAAAGAATATTTAAAAAATCACTCTTTGGGATGTGGATGACACTGGCAAGCCCAGCATTTATTGACCAACCCTAATAAATCCTTAGAAGGTGGGGAGCAGCAATATCCTCGTGCAGCTACACCCACAATGCAGGTGGTAGGGTGATTCAGGACTTGCAACTAGCAACAATCGAATGATAAAATTTTGCAAGTTAGGGTAGGGTTGGAGTAGAACCTGTGGATAGTGATGTTCCCATGCATGTGAGGTCCTTGTCAACCTCATTAGTACTGGTTGTGGAATAGCCAAGGTGAGTAACTTTTTGTAGATTGTATAGGATAGTCAAAGAGCACTAGTGGTGGAGGGAATATCCAGTCAAAAGGTGTTGTGTGCTCCTGAATAGTGAATTCCCACTGAGTGTCGTTGGACTGTGAGTATTCCATCACACCTCTGACTTCCACCTTGATTCCAGAGGAAAAACATTGGCATCTCACAGGCTACCCAACTTTTCACTTGCTTTTTCCGACACAATACTTAAGCAGCCACAGTACTTATGTGGCAGATTCAGCTGACTGTCTGGTCAATACTGATCAGTAGTATACTGACAGTGGAGAACTTGCCAACAGTAATGCTATTGAATATCAAAGTTAAGCGATTAGACTCCCTGTCGTTGTATATGCTTACATGTTGTCATGCTGTATGCAAGTTTGGATTCTTTCAGTCACTAAGCACTTGCAAATGGAGTTGAACATTGTGCAATCAACCTCCATTAATCCAGCAGACTTGGGATTTTTGTGCCAAATGAGCAGATCTTCCAGACAATCAGATATTATCTGTATTACTACTCCAACATACCTTTAATTCACTTTTTAGCTGTTACACAGTAGCATTATACATTTTTCATTCTCCGAGGAATCATCACCTTGTTGTGATGGAGAGGCTTGAGAGTTCCTGAGATCCCAAATGTGATGGAGTTTAGCCATCTGGTGCTTAGCTACTTGTAGGGTCATTAGTGGGGGTAAGGTCAAGGGAGAGGTTTCCACACAAACAGCAATCCAACCTACTGTATGGTGGAGTTGACAGAAGAGGAAGATGCGTCACAGTGGCAGTAAAGGTGGAGAGAAGCTGCAGTGGGGAAGGGTTCCCCATCGTCTTGCACTCCGTACCACTGGACCATGACACCCATCTTTCAAGGACCATGTGGTGGCTGCCCATGCACCAACCTCCCCACGTTAAACTAAGTCACGCACAAGCATCCTCTGTTAAGGGAATCCACCCTAGTATCCTTGTCATGTGGATACCAGATCAGCCTCTACAGCCAGACGATGACCTACCAACAGAAAGCCTCCAAGGACAACATCCTCCTCGACTTGAGTGATTGCACTACATTACATTTTCCAGTGAGCCCACGAAGTTTCAAGGGTGATCAGTGAAATGTGGCAATTTTCAATGGAGAGTGGAAATTGGCACCTGGTGGTTTCCAAGGATGTACAGGACGCAGAAGCAGGTGAGTTAAGAGGAGCACGGGAATTGGAGTCCTGGCAACTGAAAGGGGCTATGGAATCAGCCCCGGCTGAGCCAGAAGCTAAACCATTGGGATTTCCGAACAGTTGGATAGTGGATTATCAGAACCATACTTCTCACTGCCTTGGTAAAGTAGCTAGCAAAGTCAAAGACCCCAACTACCTTGGACACTCTCGGTTCCACCCTGCCCATCAGGTGGCAGATATAAAAATCTAAAAGCACCTACCAAAGGGTCAAGGTCAGCTTCTATTGTAATAAGGCGACTGAACAATTTCCTGGTACGATATTATAGACTCAGCCTGACAACTGACCTTGTTATGGCCTTGAACCTTATTGTCTGTCTGCATTACACTTCCTCTGTGACTGTAACACATTATTCTGTTGCTGTTTCCCCTTGTACTACCTCAATGCACTGTTCTAATGAAATGATCTGTATAGATGACATTCAAAACTAAGATTTTCACTGTGCTATGGTGCATGTGACAGTAATAAACCAATTTTTAATTTTAACCATCAGTGAATTTCTCACTTCTAACCTTATAATGGAAGGAAGATGGTTGGGTTTGATACTGCCCTGAGGAACACACAGGCTAATGTCTTGGAACAGGGATGATTGTTATTCAGCAACACAATGATGCTTCCTTTATACAAGGTGTAACTCCAGTCATAACTTTCTGAGGTTGGGATAGATAGAAGAGGTAAAGGGCTGATAAAGAAGGAATCTGATAGGAGAGGAGAGTGCAGAACTGAAGCAAGGTGGTGGGCAGGTGTAGGAACAGGAAGTCAAATTGAAATTCGTAGCCATCAGGAGATCCTGGCTGTTGCAGAGCAAAGCTACTCGATGAAGCAGTCACCCAATCTGTGTCAGATCTCATTGATGTAGAAGTGGCCACAGAGGGAGCACCAGATACGGTAGGGGCAACCCCAGCAGACTTGTAGGAGAAGCATTGCCTCCCCTGGAAGGATTGTTTAGGGGAATGAATGATGGTGAGGGGGGGGGATGTCCCACTTACTACAGTTGCAGGGATAAGTGGTGGAGGGAGATCTGCATGGAGGGGCAAGATCACAAGGAAGTCCTGTAGAAAAGTGCAGAAGGTGGTAATGGGGAGAGGGGAAGATCTGCCTGGTGGTAGGATCCCATTGGAGATGGAAGAATTTGTGGAGAATGATGTGCTGGATATAGAGGGTTGTGGGGTGGTAGGTGAGGGCAAGGTGAATCCTATCCCTGTTATGTCAAGGCGGGGGGGGGTTGAGGAAAAGGGCAAGGGTTGATGTGCGGGAAATGAAGGAGACGAGGTGAATGGGAAATATGTGTAACTCATTTGGGGAAAAGAATTTAACTGTTTTACAGGATGGTGAAATCACAAACAAAGGTGAGCATGTGGAGATAGAGATTAAAATAATTAAGAAAGAAAGGCTTCGCAATGCCGGTACCAAAGCATAATAGCTCTGGAAGAAGCTTGGTTTCAAGCAATGATCTTTCTTGGAACAATTATGAGTCCTGAAAAAAAAAACTTCTGTCAAAAGAATAGATGTTTTTGTTTTATGTTTCACTGTAATTTTAAACCCCTAAATGCAAATATCGTCAACAAGCAAGCAGCACTCCTGATGTCTGACAGTCCAACACAAAATTTGCATAAGGCAATCCACTGTCTTCCCCAGTAGTGTTCAGACTTGCCACATGACTTCAGACAGCTTTGCTCATGAATTGTTCTTGTTGGTGATTCGATCACTAAGCTGACTGGGTATCAAACCATAAAAGGAGATTTTGTTTTCAGAGAGACCTTCTTGGATTTTCGAATCTATACTTCTGCTCCCTAAATTTTGACTAAGCATTACTTTTCATGACTGTCATTACGTCTCCAATTACGTTTCAGTGTATCATGAGTGTTTTTCTTGTGCATTGACACTTCCTTTTACATGAGAGATTCTAACTTTTAGCAGTTATAAACTTGATTTTTTAAGTAAAGGAATGTTCTTACTGAAGGAGTACCTGTCTACAATGGAACTGTATAGTGCTTTATTAGACCTTGGGCATTTTTCAAGTACTTATGCATAAAGTAAGGTAGGGCAGTGGATATCTAAAAATGTCATTTCTACAATGTATTTTGATGGTTTAATTTAAATATACTGACATATTTTGGTAAAATAATACTTAATGGTTTAATTTGTGCGCTCCAGTCTAGTTAGCAAGTGATTTTAAACATTGTCTGTTTGCAAGCTAGCACTTGCAAAAGCGAAGAGGTGATTGAAGCATTGTTAAATTATTGCATATCCAATAACAGTTTTCCAGTTTTTTAAACCAACTTTGAAGCATCCTCCTGGACCAGCATTTGATTTTTTTAAAAGAGCAGATTATCTTATGAGTTTTCACTGGGCAATGACGGCTTGTTATCACAGTTCGTGACATGAGTACACCCACAGGCTCTTGCCAACTCCACCCCACAGAGCCCATCTCATGTAGCTGTAGCTGTCTGCTCGGATCCTCCTAATTGCTCTTAAAACTGCACCCCCAAATGGACCTTAAATGTCAGATTGCGGAACTATTTCTATTGCATCTATAAAAGTTGGCTTTGTTAGTAAGTAAAGCATTGAAGACACTTAAACATCTTCCATAAAAGCAGCAATGTTTCTTGTCCAAAGTACATTTCATTATTTGCCACAATTAAATTACTATGTTCTATTTCTTAGTATTTAATTCTGTGATTCCTGCCATTTTTAGTGCAAAACCATTTAGTATAAATTGAACCTCGAAAAAACTGCAAATGCTAGAAATTTGAAATGTAAATAGAATATACTGAAGACACTGAACCAGCAAAGAACTACTGTGAAAAGGGAGGCAGTTAACATTTCAGGTATTTACAAAGGCTGGTACTTTAAGTATAATTTGATATTGTATGGTTGTTCAGCTTTCAATATTTCAGTTCAGAAATAAGGCAGAAGTGAAACCTGTCTGGTGTTCAATCACATAGTTTTTCCATGTTAGCTTGCTTATAGGCTGTACAATGCAACTTTCATAATTAATCCCACTGCACTATTGTTAAGCAACACACATAAAGGTTGCTGGTGAACGCAGTAGGCCAGGCAGCATCTCTAGGAAGAGGTACAGTCGACGTTTTGGGCCGAGACCCTTCGTCAGGACTAACCTTGTGTTTGCACAATCGTTACGGACTGTTTTCAGATTTCAGATTGTAAATCAATGTCATTCAAATTTTAGCAGCAGTGGATTTCCATATTTAATTGATTGCAACACTAGAAACCTGATGGTAGTGTATTTCTTAGTGGTTGTTCTGAGAAAGTGCGTTAGCTCTCCCCTATTAGTATCCCATTCCCTCCCTAAAATTTTTATGATCTGAGGAACATGTGACATTGTGACATCCTAACTCAATTACTTGATAATTTGTGCCTTCAATGATTGGTTCTGTGTTCAGTTCTGAAATAAATTTCTTTTCACATTGTTCTCCATATTTCTGACGATAAATGCTGAAACTTCTCATTTCTCCTCTGATTTGCGTAAGGTACTTAATATTGTTGTATCTCATCAGCCTTAGTACTTTGACTCCCTCGTGCTGTTTGATCAACCTCACTTTGCCTCTTTCGAGGGAATTGTTAGCATAATAAATTACGATTTTGCTTTTTCCTTGGTTACTCTCTCTCCGTTCTTGCCCACCAGGCTGGGCTTTGTAGTGAGTTCATGTCTGTTACAGTTCTGCGCACATCAACTGCTCTGCCAGGGTGAACCTTTGTTGGAATATGACATTGTATGATACTTAAATAAATAATGAACTGAACAATGATTCATAGTTAAATTTTAACAACCTTGCAAAACTTGTTTCATCAAAGATTCCATGAGAGCCCATGTGGCTATCTCATATGTGCCATTAGAGGCCAGATGGTATGAGGAATGAATGAGTGATTGATACTGTTACTTCTGAAAGTGCATTCCAATAGGTATGAACAGAATGAAAGCCTCTTATCTGATACCAGATCTTTGTCTATTTCAAACATACAGCCTCTATGAGGAGTTTGTGTTCTGTAACTAGACTAAATGACCTTCCTCATATAGAATGATGAAATATCTTTACCTGAAAAGTAATTCATTGTTCTACTTCTGCCTGTGTATAATTTCATTCCCTTTTGTTTGAATGCAGGATGCAAATTTCTCCTGGCCATGACCTAAGGTGTGGCTGATAACCATACTAAAAGGCATCATGTATGAGCTTCAATATTCTTGTGTCGTAATGTGCTAATAACAGTTCCTGCTTTTGTTAAGTTTACACAAATCATATGTGTTCTGTTGGATCTTGTTCCAGCTCTATTTTACATTATTATCGGGCAGCTGGAACAATAAGGTTCACTGCATTGCTAAATCTGGTAAAAAAAAAATGTGGCATTAGTCTCTATCATAACTTAAAAAGAAAATCAAATGTTGGAAATCCAAGATAAACATAGAAAATACCAGAAATAGTCTTCAAGTCCACCATATGTGTGGGATGAGGAATAGAAGTAACGTTACAGATGCAGATGCAATAATCAGAAATGGAAAGATACAAAAGAAATGATTAAGATGTGTGGAGAGTGAGAGGAGGAATGTCACTGATGGGGATTAGCTGTAAAGAAGGTATTTGGTTAAAAAAATGAATGGAAGCAGTAGGAATTGAGAACATAGACAAAACAATGTAGGAATTGTAAAATACAGAATATTCCCAACAGAGCAGGCTGGGCTTTTCCTCCACTTTCAGAGGGGGAGAAAAGAGAATGAGTTTAAACCCTCCACAATTGTTCCGGCAAACCTACCCGCAAGGACAATGGTCCCTGTCCTTTTTGTACAGGTTGTACATTTCCCAGGAGAGATCCCAATGACCCAGAAATCAGAAACGCTGCCCACTGCACCACTTCCTCAGCCACTCATTCATCTGTACTATCATCCTATTCCTGCTTTGACGAGGTTGTTGTACTGGGATTAATCCAGAGATTACTACATTATCTCTATACCCTAATTCCCTATACTCAGTGCCCAGGACCTCTTCCCCCTTTCTACATGTTTGTCATTGGTGCCAATGTGCACCATGACCACTGGCTGCTTCCCCCTCCCTCTTGAGAGTCTCTTGCAGCCACTCTGAGACATCCTGGACCCTAGCACCTGGGAGGCAACCTGGCTTCTCTTTCGCAGCCAGAGGATCCGCTCTCCGTCTTCCTATCGGGTCCGCTATCACTATCACTCTGCTTGACTCGTCCTTCCTCAGAGCCGACCACCCATCCCTGCCATTCATTCCCTTCCAGTTCCAAGAACCACTTTCCCTTGCGGCTTTCCATTGGGTGATGTGACACTTAACCTTTCACTTCTTTCCTCCATCCAAGGGCACAAACAGTCTTTGTAGGTGAAGCAGCAATTCACTTGTACATCATCCATTCCGCTGCACTGCACTCCATGCTCGTAATGTAGTTTGTTCTACGCTGGGTAAACCAAATGCAGATCGGGCAACCAGTTTAGGCTTCACTAGTACTACGTCCTCAAGGGAGATGCTGCGCTTCCTGTGACCTACCAGCTTAACTTCCCATCCCACACCCGTTCTGACCTTTCTCTTTGTGACCTGCATTGTTGCAATGAGGCCAAACGCAAGCTTGAGGGACAGCCTCTCACCTTCTACCTGGACACATTCTAGCCATCTGAACTCTGCAACTTCAGGTAATTCAATTTCTGCCCATATTAGTTGTCCATATATAATGGTTACTCAGCTTATTTGTTTTTCCTCAATTTCAAGTGACTTACAAAGTAACCCAAAAGGTGAGACCTGGCATCAATGTTTCCTCCTCAGATACTGACCGACACTCTTGAGTTTTCCCAGCATACTGTGTTTCATTCCAGGTTCCAGTATCTACAATCTTGTTTATCTTCTGGGTTGCTGAGGTCAACTCAATTCAATGCCATTTGAGGCAAACCACTCCCTCACCCTCCCTACAATTTAATGAGCTTCTGTTCTCTCTTGGTTCTGCTGAAGGGAATTGAGTCTGAAACGTAGTTCTGTTTTTCCTTGCACAGATGTGACCTGAGTTGCAGGGTGTTTCCTCACCCCAGAAGGATACTTTGGTCACTTTACTTTTGCAGCAGCTTTTACCATGACCCTGACAATTTGTTAAGCGTTGGTGTATATTTTTAGTCCCAGGCAGAGAACTTCTCGTTGAGTTTTGCAGTATAGTGATGTCATCATTTAAGACCTTGTTTGGAAGCAGACTGAAGCAAGAGCGAATTCAGATGGTTAAATTTGAAGCAAAAACAATGCTGGAAGAACTCGAGGGGTCAAGCAAGTGCTGCTTGACCCAATGAGTTCTTCCAGCATTCTGTTTTCTGCTTTAAGATGTAAGAGTTCTTTCCTCAGTGAAAGTGGCAATATGAGTATCATCCTAGTTACATAGACAGGGGATCTCTTTTTCTCAGGATCTTGTCCATTATTGAGAATAACATTTTCTTCCTGACATATTAACTCTGTAGGTGATACAACAATAAACGAGATCATATTTTTATGAAGAAGTAATGTTTTATAGAGTATCGTCACATTACAATTGTAAAACCTTGGCAGTCACCAATTCTGCATAAGTATCTTGCAATGTCACTAATGGGTACTGTTTGTAATTGGCTACCTGTTTGTAGCTCACTTGAAAGTCTTTACATAGCTTACCTCTCTGGTCAGCCTTGGGTACTACAACAGTTGGAGTTGCCCTTTAATAGTGAATTTTAAAAACTTCATCAAAAGGGACATCAAAAAGGCCTTTGAGCCTCTTTTACAATTCAACTAGATCATGGCTGATCTTATCCTCGCTACCATTTCCCTGCCTTACTCATTGCTTGATTCATGTTGATCTCTGTTTTAAATACGCTCAATAACTGAACTTCCATTGGATTCTCAGGGTCATACAGAACAGAAAAAGTCACTTCAGACCACTGATTCTGTGTCAACCATCAATACCCATTTTTACCAGCCTTGAACTAGTCCCATTTTATTCCCTCCACATTCCCATCAACACCCTATCTACTCTATAGCCACAATCTGCCACTCACCTACCCCGAATAGAGGCAATTTACCATGGCCCATTAACTGATGAACCCTCACATCTTTGTGTTGCAGAAGGCAAACCAGAGCATTTGGCTCTCCTTTTACTTCTTCGCTTTTCCGCACCTGTCTATTCACCTCCCTCTCGTGCAGCTCTTTCCTCCCTTTCTCGCACGATCTACTCTCCTCTCTTATCAGATTCCTCCTTCTTCAGCCCTTTTTACCTCTTCTTCCTATCACCTCCCAGCTTCTTACTTCATTCCCTCTCCCACCCACCCACCGCCCCATCCACCTGGTTTCATCTATCACCTGTCATCTTGTATGCCTTCCCTTCCCCCCACCTTATTCCAGTCCTGATGAAGGGTCTCGGCCTGGAATGTCAATGGTTTATTCCTCTCCATAGACACATTTTGTGCGTGTTGCTCTGGATTTCCCGCCTCTGCAGAATCTCTTGTGTTTTATGATTTGCTTCTGCACTACGGCTCTGCTGCATCAAACTCTCCTGTGCTTTCTCCAGTTATAAACATCTGGTTTTCACACTACCTCTGTCTGCAGTTGCCTTTTATGTTGCTGTTGCAAAGTGTTTAGACACAGGGCTTCTGAATCACCATCATGTGGGTGCATTTTTTCTTCTCTGAATGTAGAGTTCTGATTTTCCAGCAAAATAACTTGACATCGTCTTTGGAATTTTGTAGTCCCGGTCACTTCTAAATCATGCGTTTTCTTTTTCTTCAGGCGTTGCTACATTTTATTTGTTCATTTTCTCCTGGTCTTTATTAACCTCGTGGCCAATAGTAATGTATTGTGAAATAGTGCGTATATAATTATTGTTGACCTGGTGAGTACTGCAGTAGATAAATCTGAGCTGACATGGTATTTAAAAACATGGGAAATACTCTAAAAGACTAACACAAGAAAGTCTGCAGATGCAACACACACACACACACACACACACAAAATGCTGGAGGAACTCAGCAGGTCAGACAGTATCTATGGAAAAGAATGAACAGTTGATGTTTTGGGCCGAGACCCTTCTTCAGGACCGAGAAGGAAGGGGGAAGATGCCAGAATAAAATGGTGGGGGGAGGGGAACGCCTACCTGGAAGGTGATAGGTGAAGCGGAGTGGGAGGGGAAAGGTCATGAAAGAATCTGATAGGAGAGGAGGGTGGACCACAGGAGAAAGGGAGGGAGGAGGGGACCTGGGGGAAAGTAATAGGCAGGTAAGAAGAAGTAAAAGGTCAGAATGGGGAATAGAGGAAGGGGAGGGCAGAGAAATTTGTTTACCAGAAGGAGAAAATGTAAAAAGAGTAACAAACATTTCACATGCACCATGGTCTCATTACATCACATGTATGTACTTGTGTACAAAAATGGCAAGCTTGTGTATTCAGATTGGAGTGTTGTATGTTTTTGGAATGATTTTTAATTTTCAAGGCCATTGGGGTAGATTCCACCTTGCATAATCTGCCTATCTGCATTAAATAATGAATCGTTCTAAAAGCACCACCAAAGAATGCTACAAATAAATCAAAACATAGATTTATTTATTGTTTTGGAGAGATGATGTTATGATGGTGAAATTTTAGAAGCCAGAAGCAACAACTTCAGCATTTTCCCTAATCCATTCTCATAATTGTAACTTACTGGCCTGACATTTCTAGCCCATGATTATGGTGAGCTGCCTCTTATGAGCTCATTACCGTTCACGTTAGCTGGTTACCAGAACCTGAAAATAATTCATGCTTCCTGGTGCTGCCTTTATGCCCTTCTTAGGCAGAAGCTGAAAATGCTCCAGTTCCCCCTGCAGCCCCCCTCCCCCCCCCACCGGTACTCAAACCTCTCAGCACTTACTCAATCCATTTTTATGCCTTCCAGACTGCGGAGAACCTATTGTAAATCTCCAGGCTGTGTTCTGATTTTGCTTCTGTAGTTACTGCATTTGTATTCGTTAGCATTCCCATTGACTGCGAAGGCTTCTCTGAGTTGGCAGCTTGCCAGTTTGAAATAATGAATTTGCAATCTCAGTGTGAAGTTGTTTGTTTATTCATCAATATCAATTTGACGTTAATAAATGTACATCTGTTGTAGTGCAAACTCAACAGTTTTAGAAATGATTATTTTTCTTTTTTTTCCAAATGTATGTATTATTTATACCTTAATGATTTGAATAAAAAGAATAGGGAAAAATGAATGCTTTAGTTTTCTGATAGAATATCTTATTGGTCACTGATATTGTAATAATGCACATTCTACATCATTTGAGTGCTTTCACAGTAGTTTTCAGTCTTAACCAATTATTCCGGGCTTGGTCCAGACATCAGGCATTTGTTCGGTACAGGAACTTCTTAACAGTCTGTAGCCCCTATTATTGATTTTGTTTGATCAGTCTTTCTTGGTGCAGACCCACCGTTACACTTTACGTACTTCAATAAGTTGTGATCTCTTGATGTAAGAACATGCCTGGAAGACAGATTAATTGCTGCAGCATCTGAAGGATTGTTCGAAGTTCAAAGTACATTTATTATCAAAGTATGCATACAATATGCAACCTTGAGATTCATCTTCTTGCAGACAGCCACAAAACAAAGAAACATCATAGAACCCACACAATAAATTCTGTTAAGCATCGACTGTGCAATACAAAGAACAAATTGTGTAAGCAATTGAGAAAAAGCAAACCAAAAAAGCACACAGAACATGAACCGAAGAATCTCTGAAAGTGAGTCTACAAACAGGGAGCTAGTTCAGCGCTGCAGCTGATCCAATGTGCGAATAGGTGCAGGCCACAGCCACAGAGCCAGTTCAGCGCTGACAAGTGCCAATGGTTGCAGGCCACAACTGCAGTGTCAGTTCAGCACTAAGGCAAGTGCTAATGGTTTCAGGTGACAGCCACAAAGCCAGTTCAGCGCTAAGGTGAGTAAAGCCTCATGGAACATAGAACAGTACAGCTCGTTACAGGCCCTTTGGCCCACAATGTTATGCCGACCCTCAAACCCTGCCTCCCATATAACCCCCCCACCTTAAATTCCTCCATATACCAGTCTAGTAGTCTCCTAAACTTCACTAGTGTATCTGCCTCCACCACTGACTCAGGCAGTGCATTCCATGCACCAACCACTCTCTGAGTAAAAAACCTTCCTCTAATATCTCCCTTGAACTTCCCACCCCTTACCTTAAAGCCATGTCCTCTTGTATTGAGCAGTGGTGCCCTGGGGAAGGGGTGCTGGCTATCCACTCTATCTATTCCTCTTATTATCTTGTACACCTCTATCATGTCTCTTCTCATCCTCCTCCTTTCCAAAGAGTAAAGCCCTAGCTCACCGAGCAGTGAGCTGAACACTGGTTCGTCCTTCGCCCTTGGGCTTGATGCTTGATGTTTTAAATCTGGCTCAGTGCTTAAATTGGCTAAATATCAGTTCAGTTTTTGCCCTTGGGCCTGGGCCCCACTGCTTCAATCCAGCCCAACATCCAGTTCAGCAATGGCTGCTGCAGCTGTACCCGCAATCTTGAAAGTCCAGTTCGGCAAATCCTCCAGGTCGTACAGACGCTTCAAAAGCACAACTCCCAAAAACAAATTACAGGCTACGGATTGCAGTGATCATAGTCTAGAAAAAGTGGAATTGGTAGAATTGTTGGTAGCTTTGTTTGGTCTGCAAAGTGTCACCGTACCTTGCCAGCACCATCTGATCAGCAGATAAAGTAATTGACCCAATTTCTTCATTATCCAAGCTGTCAATTTTAACAGTAAAGATGTAAGCATGCTCAATGCCAACTGCCCTATTTTGAGTATTCAGTGTTTACATTAACGAATACTTCACCATACTTACCTTGTTGCAAATAATTAATCCTTTATACTGTGCATTCGATATCATCACCCCTTTGGTCATTTTAATCTCTCCTGCCTTCTGCCCTATCATATACCCTTGACTTTTTCCTTTTGTCTCCCCCCTCTCCTCCAACCACCGTCAGTCTTCAATGCATCTTAAAAGTTGCTTTATTGCTAACTTTTCCTGGTCCTGAGATCAACTAATCAGGAATAGTTAACACTTTTTCTGTCTCTATAGGTGTTTTCTAATTTGAGTGTTTCCGGTATTTGTTTTTGGAATAGTTTAAATGTTTCAGTGCAGTAAGCAGGTAAAGGCGTTAAGGAGTGAACACCTCTTAAATAGGTTTAATTGTGACATCATTCTCACACTAATGTAGTTAACTCTTTATTCTTCAATAAACTAACATTATTCACTCAGGGCATGAGGATCAGCAATAAAACCACGGCTAAAGCAATGAAAGCTCGTCAGTGTGGCTCAGGTAAATTACTGTTGAGTAAATTATTTGTTATAACCATTGTTATTCAGAACTGGATGCCTTTCCCTCGTTGCAAAGGGTGATGTTGCAATGTGATAGATTATAGACTTTTATGGAATTCCATGCAAACTTTATTCAAACTTTAACACAAACTCTATTTGTGCTTTCAAAATCTTAATTTTAATTAATCTATGATGAAGTAAAATTTGTTTTTTTGAAAGCGAATGGTCTTTTGTTTTTATGAAGAACATTATTACCGTAGTGCGGCAAAGTCTTCCTGAAGGCAGAGGCACATCTGTCTAAAATTTCTTATTCAGCTTTATTAAATTTCCCTTAACAGGGACCTTAAGGATGTCAGAGTTGGGTGAGGGGGGCGTAGTGGGGATAAACTCACACTACCTATTAAATGCTCCCAATGGTGTGAGACTTAAATAGCCCGTGACAACCAAGTCCAGCTCCTGGCCTTCACATGTGACTTGGCTACTAAGCCAGGCGAAGCCGATTCTACTGACAGGAGAAGGGGCAATCCATGTTCCTTGCTCCTTAAAACTAGTTGCTTCAGGAAAATGGGGCTCGTCAGCCGTGGTTAGCTCATCCAAGAGAAGGAAACTCCGATATCAAAACCTCCACTACCTTGGGGAAAGCTTCAGGAGTAGACCCAGAGGAAAAATCCAGAGCTAGAGCCCCTAAGGCAGTCCTATGTTGAGTTCAACGCTGACTGGCAGCTCCTGTGCCGCCGCTGCTGCCAAACTCTATTGGTCTCTGCCGTTCCTTTGAATTCATCTGCTGTGCTGAGAGGGGTAGTAGCTTGCTCTCTATATTGTAGTGCCCTGACTTGTGTGTCACGTGTATGGCTAGAATGCAACATCCATGGTTGGCCTCGACCAATGGAGGTAAGTATAGTGCAAAGGTCTGTGTATTTCTTTGCCCTTTCTGCCTGATGATATCATTACTTGGTTAAATGATGAATCTGGTTTTATTGATTCTCGCAACACACATCAAAGTTGCTGGTGGACGCAGCAGGCCAGGCAGCATCTCTAGGAAGAGGTACAGTCGATGTTTCGGGGCGAGACCCTTCGTCGGGACTGACTGAAGGAAGAGCTAGTAAGAGATTTGAAAGTGGGAGGGGGAGATCCAAAATGATAGGAGAAGATAGGAGAGGGAGGGATGGCGCCAAGAGCTGGACAGGTGATTGGCAAAAGGGATATGAGAGGATCATGGGACAGGAGGTCCAGGGAGAAGGAAAGGGGGAACCCAGCGGATGGGCAAGGTGTATAGTCAGAGGGACAAAAAGGAGAGTAAGAGAAAGAATGTGTGTATATAAATAACGGATGGGGTGCGAGGGGGAGGTGGGGCATTAGCGGAAGTTAGAGAAGTCGATGTTCATGCCATCAGGTTGGAGGCTACCCAGACGGAATATAAGGTGTTGTTCCTCCAACCTGAGTGTGGCTTCATCTTTACAGTAGAGGAGACTGTGGAGAGACATATCAGAATGGGAATGGGATGTGGAATTAAAATGTGTGGTCACATCCCTTTCTCATTCTGATATGTCTATCCATGGCCTCCTCTACTGCAAAGATGAAGCCACACTCAGGCTGGAGGAACAACACCTTATATTCCGTCTGGGTAGCCTCCAACCTGATGGCATGAACATTGACTTCTCTAACTTACGCTGATGCCCCACCTCCCCCTCACACCCCATCCATTATTTATTTATATACACACTTTCTTTCTCCCTCACTCCTTTTTCTCCATCTGACTATACCTCTTGCCCATGCTCTGGGTCCCCCCCCCCCCTTTTCCTTCTCCCTGGGCCTCCTGTCCCATGATCCTCTCATATCCCTTTTGCCAATCAACTGTCCAGCTGTCGGCTCCATCCGCCACCTCCCCCCCCCCCCCCAATCTTCTCCTATCATTTTGGATCTCCCCCTCCCCCTCCCACTTTCAAATCTCTTACTAGCTCTTCTTTCAGTTAGTCCTAACGAAGGGTCTCGGCCCGAAACGTCGACTGTACCTCTTCCTAGAGATGCTGCCTGGCCTGCTGCGTTCACCAGCAACTTTGATGTGTGTTGCTTGAATTTCCAGCATCTGCAGAATTCCTCATGTTTGCGTTTATTGATTCTCATTTGCTTTGAACTATTTCTTATAGTGTGTATGAATGTACCTCAGGGAGTGATCTGCTCACAGCCTGTAGCATTACCATTTCAGAACCATTTGCATTTGCATTACTTTGTTCGATTTTATACTTTTATGAATGTTTGTGACTTTATTGGTATCCTTGCTGAATTAATGAACAATGTACCATGGTATGCGGAGAATTTAACATATTGAGCCATTACGCAAATGCAAATATTTTGAATAACTTAGATAGTGGATAACTGACGTGTATCATCTCAAAGCCATTGTAGAACATTTGTTTGCATTGATGATTTCACATTTGTTTTTCATCTATTACAGATTTCCTAGTTCAGGTGGAACATATTTTTCTGAATTATCTTCACTTTCTTTTTTTTTCTGCCAATCACAGACTTTGCAATGCATGTTGGAGTCCCTTCAGTCTGAGCTTGACATGCAAAGGTTCTTGATGAAAATTGAATTGTCTCAGAGAGTTAGTACCTTGATCTCTTTCTTTTCCACAGTGAACTGTGCTTATTCCTCTTGATTGATAGGCCAGAGCTTTGTGCAGCATCTCAACTAATGCAAGTTTGACTGGCACATTTTGCACTGGAACTGGCTCTACTTGCCTGAGTGGATCTGTTGATAACTGCTAATTGTTGAAATAAATTGGAACCCTTGATTTTTAAAACTGATTTTAAAACAATGGCATGGCATGTATTGTTACTCTAACCTGCACTGGTTTGAAAATTTTGGTTTGTATCTGTGATGTCTTGAACAACTGTTCCAAATGGGGTCTGAGCATTTGTCAACATAGAAATTTTCCATGATGATTCCTGTTAATTAGGTACTAGTACCAAAGATGCAGGTGATCTTCACTACACCTGTACAATATCTTGTCAGTATACCCTTATCTATCATAAAATGGATTTGAGATAGTTCAGTTTATGATTGAATGCTTGTGAAGATTATTCTGCTCTCTGTTTTGGCATTTAT
Organism: Mobula birostris; assembly: GCF_030028105.1. Lineage (NCBI taxonomy): Eukaryota > Metazoa > Chordata > Chondrichthyes > Myliobatiformes > Myliobatidae > Mobula > Mobula birostris. The sequence continues at coordinate 186,918,081 of NC_092372.1, forward strand.
TCATTTACTAACTGGAATGGTGTGACTCAATGACAAGTGTGGCTCAAGAATTCCAAAAGGCTCCTTTTGTAACAATTCTCAAACTGTTGAGGAGCATGTGAGTTCTTTGAGGATATTCGCTTCTCTTAGCAGCAGTATTTTTGCAATGATTTTAAAATATCTCAATGTTCTTCGGTTATTTGTCCCTCATAGTATTTAAAAAGTAACTATTCAAAAAGTCAATTTAATTATCATACAGCTACCTTCAAATCCTTATTGCAATTGAAACCCATATTTGCAATCTGCAATTCTGATTTTGAACTACTGCATTTTATTTCATAGACATTTTGATTTAACCTCTTGGACTCAGGTGACCACAGAAAAAATTTGATTGATTAACATTTTGTCAAGTGTTAGAAAAGAGATTTATAATTGGATTCATGAGTTCCTGATGTTTACAGCAATGACTTGCGTCAGTTTTAAAATACGCCACTAATCTTTGGCTTAAATTAGGTGTAATAAATAAATCTAGCTTCTGACCTGAATGCAAATTAGGAATCTTATCCACACTGAGATAAATGGTCTTGCCTGGAATTTCCATGGGAGTTCTCTTGATATTGTTTAGAAACCCTGATGAAACGTCATTAACACTGTTCGTGCGATTTCTGCGTAGTTTTGAACAAAGTTATTGCAAGAGATAGATAAAAATCAGTTTCCGTATGATAAATCTGAAAAACAGGTTTGAGCCCGAAATGCTGGTCTGTGCAACAATAACAAGAAGTTGATTAATACAATTCAGTTGATTAATTAAAATGTCATTAGACAATTAAAGGTCCAGGTAAAAATGAGCAGGGTATCTGCTCAGAAATCTAATAAAATATTGCTTTCCAAGATCACCTGCCCACATATGGTAATAGTTATTTATAGTATAAAGGAAATATAAAATGTGAAACATATACAGTATGTTGTAGATATATTGGTACTCCTCAACCGGAGGTTTGTAGAAGCAGGGCTCTTGACTTAGTAAGTTCTACCGTATATATTCCAAAAACCCATAGGCCCATAAGAGATAGTAGCAGATTTAGGACAATTGGTCCATTGAGACTGCTCCAACATGTCATTCTGGTTGATCCATTTTCCATCTTAACCTCATTTTCCTGCCTTCTACCCATAACCTTCCATGCCTTGACTAATCAAGAACCTATCAACCTCTGCTTTAAATATACCCAATGACCTGGTCTCCACAGCTACCTGTGGCAAAGAATTCCACATGTTCACCACCCTCTGGCTAAAGAAATTCGTCCTTATATACATTCTAAGTCGATTTCCATCTATTCTGAGGCTGTGCCATCTGGTCCTAGACACCCCCCCCCCCCACTTGAGCAAACACCCTTTCCACATTGACTCTAGAGCTTTCAACATTCAATAGATTTCAATGAGATCTTCTCCATTCTTCTAAATTCCAGCGAGTACAGGCACCTCAAATGATCCTCAAATGATCACAGTTTCATTCCCAGAATCATTTTTGTGAACCTAGTCTGAACTATCTCCAATGTCAGCACATCCTTTCCTGGGAAAGGGGCCCAAAACTACTCTCAATACTCCCAAGTGCGGAATCACCAGTGCCTTACAAAGACTCAAGATTACATCCTTGCTTTTATATTCTAGGCCCCTCGAAATGAATGCGACTAGTGCATTTGCCTTCCTCACCACCGACTCAACCTCCAAGTTAACCTTTAGGGACTCCTGCATGAGGACTCCCAAGTCCCTTTGCACCTCTGAGTTTTGAATTTTTTGACTGTTCTGACAGCTTTTGTTCCTTCTACCAATGTGCATGCTCATACACTTCCCAACACTTTGCCCAATCTCCTAATCTGTCTCCATACTTCTGCAGCCTCCCTGCTTCCTCAACACTACCTCCCCCTCCACCTATCTTCATATCATCCGCATACTTGGTCACAAAGTCACGAAATCATTGTCCAAGTCACTGACATATAACTTAAAAACAAGCAGTCCCAATATCGGCTCGTATGGAGCACCCGCTAGTCACAGGCAACCAACAAGAAAAATCTCGCTTTATTCCTACTCTTGGCCTCCTGTCAATCAGCCAGTGTTCTGTCGATGCTAGTTTCTTTCCTATAATACCATGGTCTCTTACCTTGTTTGCAGCCTCATGTGCGGCATCTTGTTAAAGGCCTTCTGAAAATCCAAGTAAACAACGACTACTGACTCTACTTTGTCTATTCTGCTTGTTATTTCCTCAAGAATTCCAACAGATTTATAAGGCTACATTTTCCTTTAAAGAAACTATGTGGACTTTGGCCTATTTTATCATGTACCTCCTAGTACCCTGAGATCTCATCCTTATCAATCGATTCCAACATCTTCCCAACCACTGAGGTCAGGCTAACTAGCCTAAAATTTTCTTTCTTCTGCCTCTCTGCCTTCTTGAAAAGTAGAGTGGCATTTGCAGTTTTCCAGTCCTCTGGAACCATCCCAGAATCTAGTGATTCTTCTAAGATTATTACCAATGTCTCTACAGTCTCTTCAGCTACCTTTTTCAGAACCATGGGGTGTAGTCCATCTGGTCCAAGTAACTTCTCTACCTTCAGACCTATCAGCTTGCCAAATACCTTCTCCCTGGTAATAGCAAATGCACTCACTTCTGCCCTCTGATACACTCAAACTTCTGGCATACTGCTCATGTCTTCCACAGTCAAAGAGGATGAAAAATACTCATTTAGTTTATCCCCCATTTCCTTGTCCCCCGTTAGTACCTCTCCAGCATCACTTTCCAGCAGTCTGATATCCACTCATGCCTCTATTTAAATCTTCATATATCTGAAAAAACTTTTGGAGTCTTCTTTGATATTATTGGCTAGCTTACATTCATATTTAATCTTTTCACCCCTTATGGCTTTTATAGTTTCCCAATGCTCTAACTTCCCACTATTTTTTGCTCTATGATATTCTTCTACTTTTATGCTGTTTTTGACTTCCCTTGTCAGCTACTGTTGCATTACGAATTCTTCCTTGCGATGTATCCTGTTTCTTCTGAGTTTGTCCCAGAAATTCCAGCCATTGCTGTTTTGCTATCATTCTTGCTAGTGTCTTTTCCTCATCAACTTTGGCCAGCTCCTCTCTCATGCCTCCACAATCCTCTTTTGTCCATTGTAATACGGATACATCTGACTTTAGATTCTCCCTCTCAAATTGCAGGGTGAAGTCCATCATATTATGATCACTGTCTCCTAAGGTTTCCTTTACCTTAAGCTCCCTAATAAAATATGGTTCATTATACCACACCCATTTCAGTATAGCCTTTTCCTTAGTGGGCTCAACCACAAGCTGCTCTGAAAAAAGCCATCTTGTAGGCATTCTACAAATCCTGTCTTGGAATCCAGCACCAACCTAATTTTCCCAATCAACCTGCATATTGAAATCTCCCATTATCATTTTAATATCGTCCTTTTGATATGTTTTTTCTATCTCCCATTTTAATTTGTAGCCTACATCCAGGCTACTGTACAGAAGCCTGTATATAACTCCTATCAAGGTATTTTATCCTTGTAGTTTCTTAACACTACCCACAAGGGTTCTACATCTTCCAATCCTGTCATTTCTTTGTAAGTTTTTCTTTTCATTTTTACCAACAGAGCCACCCTTCCCCCTCTGCCTACTTGCCTGTCCTTTTGCTACAATATGTATCCTTGGATGTTAAGCTCCAACTATGATCTCCTTTCAGCCATGACTCAGTGATGTCCACAACATACCATCTGGATGTCTCTTTCCATTTCAAATGGAGACAGAGGAATTTAGGAACATGTACTGATCCTGCTCCCACATCCCTTCATTTCCATGTTCTTCGCTATAGTTGGAAAATATTCCTGTTGTAATCTTTTCCATTTTGTCTAACTTATCTGAGGCAGATGAGAAGCCGAAAGGTGATGGAAAAGTAAGAAATAATTACAGTCTGTTGTACAACTTGCAAGCCTCCTTTTTACCAGGTTTTCTTATGAGATGCCTGAATGTAATGTAGCTGATCATTCTGAGTGAAAGAATAGCCCAGAGTTGCTTAGGGATATTGTACATCATTTTGTCCTGTTCTTTGCTTGGATTTGAGATTCTTTTATGGCTAATACAATTCATCCAAAACAGTGAAAAATTCAACATCAGTGACTAATTGATTATGTGATTAAAGCCTAAAGATCTTTTTACAGACACAATATGTACCTTTGCTAATCAGGTGGCTGTAGTACTTCTGCAGTTTATCATGCAGATTATTATTGTGTAAAGCCAGAGGTTAACCTCCACCGGAATGAGTTTTGCTGCAAGTAAATTAACGCAATGTGCTGCACCTTCTGAGAATGCATGGTGTAAACAGATTGTGCTTGCTTAGCTTCCAAGTTTGTCTTATGGTTACAGAAGTATCTTTAATGAACTAACTTGTCCTAATTTTAAAGAAGAATCCTGTTTTCCTTCTTGCAGAGCAGAAGCCCAAAGCATTTAAGAACTTCCCAGCCTGGTGTCGGGGAGCAGGCTGAGCACCTCTCAGTTGCATCTGCGGATTCCTTTGAAGCAATGGCAGAGCCAGAAGCATCGCATCTTTTTAACCGAGGGACCCGCTTGCGTGCCAGCCTCCCAGTTGTTCGATCAACCAATCAGACAAAGGACCGATCATTGGGTAAGATAGACTTTGCACTTCCACTGTATTGCACTCTCATTTTCATTTACCTTTTCACCCATGATGAATTATCCACTACAGAAGAGTCAACCAGATCCCTGAGTTGGTCTTGGCAGCTGAGAATCTTGTTTTGAATATTTCATTCTCTCTGTTACATACATCCTAGGCTAATGCTAAATAAACTGAAGAAAATGTTCTTTTATCCCCTTATGTAATTCAGATTCCAATCTCTCTACAGAGCAAGTGCCAGAACAACATTGTTGCTTCACCACCAACTGAGAAATTCTGTAAAGTCTGCAATTCTGCTTTATAATAGATTGTAAATAGAAATGCCAAAGAATTTCATTTTTTGTGCACTTTGAAAGTTAACAAGGTTGCTGAAAGTGAATTCTACTTGCAATTGTGTTTCGAAGAGCTGTGATTGCAGCAGTTCATAACATTTTATTTGGTTTTATATAGATATGAATCATTTACTGGCAGATGTACAAGCAGTTCACAAGCTCAATGAAATTTACAACACAGTAGGAGGCCATTTGTCCCATCATATCCATGCCAGCAAAATTAAACTGTTTACACTCTGTAATTCCTTCCCTGTAATTAACCTTGTAGTTTTTGGTTTTTCATTTGTTCACCTGTATATCTCTAAATGTCTCCCTCTCTCTTTCAGACAAGACCAGATCCCCACAACTCCTTGAGCAAACTACATTTTAGTTCTCTTCCCATCCAGTCCTCCTGTGAACTAACAAGTCCATGGATACCAGATGTCAGCTTCTCAGCCAAACCAAATGGGCCTTTCTATTGACTTAGTTTAGACTTTTCACAGAAAAGCATCTTAATTAATTCTCTCCTCAATCTCCTTTCCTCTGAAGGAAACAATTGCAGTTTTCTCTGGACTGGAGGAGAGTGCAGAATATAAGGGTTCCACGTCTGCTGGTGTCGCAAGTGTAGATGGAAGGACAATGATGGAAGGGTTTTTGTGACTCTGCGGTAGGATATTGACACATTGAGGAAATGGTTGTAAGGTTGGTAAATGAAGTTTAATGTGGGAAAGGATGAGTATATAAGGTATAATATTCAAAAGGTAGATTATAATCAAAATGAAATGACTGAAATACAGAGGTATTTTGGTGTTTTAGAGTGTGAATCGCAAAATTAAGAAGAAATGCCACAGTTCCTGAGGAGACATTGGATTGCATATAATCACTTGGCAAGATCCAATGAAAAGAATTTAGGTTTAAGAGGAGTGGCCATTGTGTGAGTGGGCCAGTGTTAAAGTGGTGAGTTGAAGTTTTGACTCATTGGTGCTTCAGCGAGGCTGACATCAGTTGTGGGGAAGTCAGTGGAAGGTACTCTAAGGGACAGGATATATGAGTACATGAATAGACAGAGACTCATTAGCAATAGTCAACATTGCTTTGTGCTTGGTAGGTTGTGTCTAACCAATCTTATAGATATTTTTGAGGAAGATACCAGGAAAGTCAAAAAGCAAGGCAGTGGATGTTGTCAGAATGGGCATTAGCAAGGCCTTTGACAAGGTTCTGCAAGGAGGTTCAGTCACTCGGCATTCAAGATAAGATAGTAAATTGGATTTGACATCGGCTTTGCACGAAAAGCCAGAAAGTTGTAGTAGACGGTTGCCTCTCTGACAGGAGGCCAGTGACTAGTGGGGTGCTGCAGGGATCAGTGCTGAGTCCTCTATTGCTCTTCCACAGACTGCGGTGGAGACCAAATCCATGCGTACATTCAAGGCGGAAGTTGATATTTTCCTGATCAGTCAGGGCATCATAGGTATGGCGAGAAGGCAGGGTAGTATAGAAACTAACTCCTAGTTTCATAAAATGGGTCACCCTGTTAAGGGAGATAGCAGGAAGAATTTATTCCCTAAGAATTTTAACTCTTAGAGGTTCATAGTTCTAGAGTACTCTGCAGATATAATAAAACTCATTGATGAAGGCAGAGCAGTGGATGTAGTGTATATGGATTTCAGTAAGGCATTTGATGAGGTTCCCCATGTGAGGCTCATTCAGAAAGTAAGAAGGTATGGGATGACAGGAGATCTTGCTTTGTGGATCCAGAATTGGCTTTCCCACAGAAGGCAAAGGACGGTTGAGGATCGTTGGCATTCTGCATGGAGGACAATGATCAGTGGTGTTCCACAGGGATCTGATCTGGGAACCTTCCTCTGTGATTTTTTATAAATGACCAGAATGTGGAAGTAAAAAGGTCGGTTAGTAAATTTGCTGATGACACAAAAGTTGGGGGTGTTGTGGATAGTCTGGAAAGTTGTCAGAGGTTACAGCGCAACATCGATAGGACGCAGAGCTGGTCTGAGAAGTGGCAGATGGAGTTCAATCCAGATAAGTGTGAAGTGTTTCATTTCGGTAGGTCAAACTTAAAGACAGAATGTAATATTAATGGTAAGACTCTATGGCAGTGTGGAGGATCAGTGAGACCTTGGGGTCCATGTCCATAGGACACTCAAAGTTGCTGCTCAGGTCGACATTGTTGTTATGAAGGTGCATAGTGTGTTGGCCTTGAGTTCAAGAGCCGTGCGGTAACGTTACACCTTAGTTAGACCCCATTTGGAATACTGTGTTCCGTTCTGGTCACCTCATTACAGGAAGAATGTGGATACTATAGAGACAGTGCAGAAGAGATTTACAAGGATGTTAACACGAGGAAATCTGCAGATGCTGGAGATGCAGATGCTCAAGCAACACACATCAAAGTTGCTGGTGAATGCAGCAGGCCAGGCAGCATCTCTAGGAAGAGGTACAGTCGAGGTTTTGGGCCGAGACCCTTCATCAGGACTAAGAAGAGCTAGTAAGAGATTTGAAAAGATGTTGCCTGAATTGGAGAGTATGACTTATGAGAACAGGTTGAGTGAATTTGGCCTTTTCTCCTTGGAGCAATAGAGGATGAGAGGTGACCTGATGGAGGTGTATAAAATGAAAGGCATTGATCATGTGGTTAGTCAGAGGCTTTTTCCCAGGGCTGAAATGGCTAACATGAGGGGGCATAGTTTTAAGGTGCTTGGAAGTAGGTACAAAGGGAATGTCAGAGGTAAGTTTTTCACACAGAGAGTGGTGGGTGCGTGGAATGCACTGCTGGTGACAGTGGTGGAGACAGGTACAATAGAGTCTTTTAAGAGACTCTTAAGTAAGTACAGAGAGCTTAGAAAACTAGAGGGCTATGTGGTAGGGAAATTCTAGGCAGTTTCTAGAGTAGGTTACAAGGTCGGCACATTGTGGGCCAAAGGGCTTGTAATGCGCTGTAGATTTATATATTTCTGTGTTTATTGAATATACTTAGAGCCATATGAATGGACCTTACGATTCATTGGGAACTTGAAAATCACAAGAATAGGAGGGAAAGTAGAGTTAATTTCAAACTTAGAGCAGCCATGATCTTATTAAAAAACAACAGGCTCATGGGCCCATATGATCTGTTTAAGCAATAACTTCTATAAACAGAAGAGATTCCACAGATTCTGGAAATCCAGAGCAACACACACCAAATGCTGGAGGAACTCAGCAGGTCAAGAGCATACATGGAGAGGAATAAACAGTCGATGTTTTGGGTTGAGACCATTTCATCAGGATGAAGAATTTGTGATGATGGGTCTCAGGCTGAAATATTGACAATTTGTTTCTCTCTATTGGTGCTGCCTGACCTGCTCAGTTCCTCCAGCATTTTGTGTATGTAGGTTATTTCTATGTTTCAACATTTTCCACACAAGCAGGGGTGCAGCGGTAGCCAGAGTGCACCCAGCACATCTTAAAGAAAAAAGCCAAAATAAACAAGCTAGTTAATTAGGTGCCGCCCAGAAGCCAGTCTTCATTAGAGGAACTGAGGTGGAAAGGGTCAATAACTTTAAATTCTTCAGCACCAAGGATCGACATTTCTCTCTCTGAAAAGTGTCAGAGGGTCTGTCCTGGGACCAGCACGTAATTGTCATTACAAAGAAAGCACGGCAGCACCTATACTTTATTAGAAGTTTGTGCAGATTCAACACGTCACCTCGATTCTGACAGCCCTGTCTTTTCAGACTGTCTGGGCTGGCGTTTAAATTGACCAAACAATGGAGCAGCTAAAGGCTCCAGCGCCCTGGAAAGAGGAGTGAACATCGCGTAGGGCAAGTGAAATCGGCAATCGCCTCTGATCTGGGCTGACATTTACGTGCCGGGCGGCACCTAATTAATTAGCTTGTTTATTTCGGCTTTCTTCTTAAAGATGTGCTGGGTGCGCTCCGGCAACCACCGCACCCCTGCACAGAAGTTCTTGGATTGACGGGTATTAAGAAGATATTTTCAACTCAACAAACTCTTTCGAGTTTATAAAGTCCATCTGTTGCTTAATTTTTCGACATAGTGTGGAAAATATTTTGAATGCTGTCAGCATTGTTGCTGTTCTTGGAAGAGACTGTTTACACTGAGATGATTCTGTTCCTCTTGAAAATGATGGTGGTTAGTAGTTGTGGGTAGAGATTTGTATGAGTTTCAGATTTATTGGCTGGGCTAGGTATTCAGTTTCCCTCAGGTTCTGAGCCAGTTGGCAAGCTGGACTTGCCTCAATTCAATAATACGATTATTCAAAAAGAATGTGACTTTGTGCTGAAGCGATATCTTGATGATTTCTTTGAGAAGGGAAGACTCTCAACAGCTATTACTCTTGACTGTAATTGAACCTGCATTATAATTCACATCTGGCCTCATCACATTAACTCCTTATCAGCCCAGTTCTTTGAAGACCAAGGACATGTACATTTATTGAAACCAATTTCTATAGCAAAGGTGACTTGTTGTTCATTAGCTTGACAGGTATTTGCAGTTGGATATTGGTCTGGCTTGCCAATTTCCAAATGATAAGAAATGAAAGAGGGTTTTTGCAAACTTTAAGCATCACAGGCTTCCAAGCAAAAATACAGGATTTAGATACATTTTGAATGCAATAAACAGGTGTAGGCCTCTCGTGCCTGCTTTGCCTTTCAATAACATTGTGGCATCTTTTCCCTCTATATCCTATTCCTGCAGTATCCTCTTATCTCCTGCTGCTCTGAATATTAAAAATCTGTTGATTTCTGTCGAGTGGGGTCAATGTCTTTGTGGGCATATTTGCTAGAGCTGTGGGAGAGGTTTCAAACTAGGTGGCGGGGGATGGGAACGAGATTGTTAGGACAAAGGATGGAGCATTTGCCATAAAAGTAGATGCAATGTGCAGAGAGATTGTGAGGAAGGATATGCAGTGGGTAGGACATAAACAACTTTCTGCAAACAAGAGAAAATCTGCATATGCTGGAAATCCAAGCAACACACACAGAGAGCTGAAGGAACTCAGCAGGCCGGGCAACATCTATGGAAGAGTGTACAGTCAATATTTCGGGCCGAGACCCTTCATCAGGTTCCTTCAATTGGATGGATTGAAATGTAAAAAGTATTAACAATAAGAGGGATGAACTTGGAGCATGGATCTGTGCATGGAATTATGATGTTGTGGCCATTAGAGAAACTTGGCTATTGCAAGGTCAGGATTGCTTGCTTGATGTTCTGGGGTGTATATGTTTCCAAAAGGATAAGGGAGGGAGGTAAAGGGGAAAGGTGGGGGAGATGGGAAGTTGCATTGCTCATGAGGGATAATATTACAGCTGCAGAAAGGGAGGATATCATGGAGGGAATATCTACTGAGTCATTGGGGGAGGTCAGAAACAGGATGGGGAGCAGTTACCCTATTGGGAGTATTATGTAGTCCCCTGTCCCCACCCCAGTAACTGTTAGGACACTGAGAAGCAGATCGGAAGGCAGGATTTGGAAAGGTGCAAAAGCAACAGGGTTTTTCTCCTGGGATACTTCACGTTTTCTAATATTGATTGACACCTCCTTTGTGCAAGAGCTTTAGATGGGGCAGAATTTGTTAGGTGCATTGAGGAAGGGTTGCTAACACAGTATGTGGGCGTATCAACTTGAGGAGGGCCCTGGTGGATCCCGTGCTAGGCAATAAATCTGGTCAGGTAACAGACCTCTCGGTGGATGAGCATTTGGAGATAGCAACCACAGCTCCTTGAACATCGCCGTGGACCAGGGCAAGAGCAGACGGCATGGGAAAGTATATAATTGGTGAAAGGGCTAATTACATTGTTATTAGGCAGAAACCTGGGTGTGTAAATTGAGAACAGATCTTCACAATGAAATGATGGGCAGAAATGTGGAGGTTGTTTAGGGACCACATGCATAGGATTCTGGATAGGTTTGTCCCATTAAGACTGAGAAAGGATAGTAGAGAAGAGGGTTGAAAAGAGGGATGGACCATTTTGTCAAGATTAAGCATTCTTAAAGTTTTAAGAAGCAAAAATCAGACAGGGCCATTGTGAATAATTGGGTAGCCAGAAGAGCATTTAAGAAAGGACTTAGAAGAACTAGAATGGGACATAAGAATGCCTTGGCAAGTCAGATTAAGGAAAACCCAAGGTGATCAATACGGTTAATGGCAGGATTCTTAGCAGTGTGGAGGAAAATAGAGATCATTGGTTCACATCCATTGATTCTGCAAAGTTGTCATGCAAGTTGATAGGGTGTATCGAGTTTTGGCCTTCATTGGTGTGAGGAATTGAGTTCCAGAATTGTGTGGTCATGTGCAGCTCTGTAAAACTCTGGTTAGACCATACATGGAGTATTGTGCTTAGTTTTGATTGCTTCATTATAAGAAGGATGTGGAAGCTTTAGAAATGGTTCAGAGGTGATTTACTGGGATGCTGTCCGGATTGGAGAACATTTCTTCTGTGCAAAAGTTGAGGGAGATGGGACTTTTGGTTTTGGAGCAACGGAGGATGAGAGGTGACTTGACTGAGGTGTATAAGATTATGACAGATATAGATAGAACGGAGAGCCAGCACCTTTTTTTCCCAGGCAGTAATGGTCAATGCCAAAGGCATGCATTTAAAATGAGTGGGGGAAAGTTCAGGGGAGAGGTCAGAGGTAGGTATTGTACACAGAGAGTTGTGGGTGTCTGAAACGCACCACCCGGGGTTGGTGATAGAGGCTGATACAATAAGACTTTTAAAATACTCTTAGATAAGCACATGGATGCAAGAAAAAATTGAGGGGATTGTTTGTCTTGGAGGGAAGGATTAAGTCGATGGTGGAACTGGTTTAGGTTGCACAATGTTGTGGGCTGAAGAGCCTGTCCTGTGCTGTACTGTTCCATTAAACTTACACAGCAACTGCAGGCCTCTTGAGCACTAAATTCCAAACCTTCTTCACTCTCTGGATGAAGAAGTTTCTTCTGCAATCAAATATTAATGGTTATTTTGCTCCTCTCAATAATTCAAGTCCTTTCCAAGGCATAAATCAAGAATGTGATGGTAAACTCTCCACTTGCCCGCATGAATGTAGCTGTAATAATTCTCACAAAACTTGACATAATCCAGGCGAAAGTAGCTTGCTTGCTTGTTGTCATATCAACTACCCTCAAATCTAAAAAAAGAAGAGTAAAATATGATTTCCCAAAATAAATTCCTGTTGGCTCTGCCCAGCCCTTCTATTGCTTTTCTAAGTGCCCTGGTGCTACAAAGTTAATAATGGATTTCAACATTTTTGCTGCTGCTAATGTCAGACGAATGAACTGGCAGTTCCTAGTTTACTCTCTCCCTACCTTAAAATGTGGGTTATATTTGCTATCTTACAGACTGGGATAATCATTCCCGAATCCATGGAATTTTAGAAGATATTAATCAGTGGATTCATAATCTCCATATCCAAAACCTTGGAATGCAGAGCATTTAGTCCTGGGGATATATTGGTATTTCTTCCTATTACTTTATTCTGCATTCTGGTATTGGTTTTCCCTCATCATTGTGATAAAGGAGACCATCTGGCTCATTGAGTCTTGGCTGGCTCTCAGAGCCATCCAGTAATTCCACTTCTTTTTCTGTTACATGTTCTATCTCTCATAGACATCAACAACTCTCTGATTCTGTCTGAACTACTTCAACAAGGAGTAATTCTCAGTGGCAATTAACCAGTGGTTGGGAGTTGTTTATAGGCCCTCCCCTGCACATGAGTCACCGTAATGTAAGATATGATACAAATCTGGAAATTAGAAGTGCATGTTAAAAGGGTAAAGCAGGAATCACATTTGACTTTAGTCTATGTATATACTGGACAAAACAAATTAGCAATAAAAGTCCAGAGGATAAAATAATTGCATGAAGAAGTGGATTACTAGATCAACATGTTGAAAAATCAACAAGTAACACACCATTTTTGTGTAACTATCTGAGCAAAGGATAGCTCGCCCTGAGGGAGGTGATCAATGCATGAGAATTTTATAATAGGATCAAGTTTATTATCACTGACAAATGTTGTGAAATTTGTTGTTTTGCAGATGCAATTCATAAAAAAATTACTGTTAAGTTACAATCAGAAATGTTTTTATAAGTGCAAAATGAGAGCGAAAAAGTAAGGTAGCGTTCATGGAACAATCAGAAAGCAAGTGGTGGAGGGAAAGACACTGTCCCTCAAATGTTGAGTGTACGTTTCCAGGCTATGTGCCACCCGCCGAATGGTACTAATGAGAGGAAGGCATGTTCAAGATTGTGAAGGTCCTTAATGATGGATGCTCACCTTCTGAAAGTGTCCACGATGGTGGGAGGCTAGTGCCCATGGCGGAACAAGCTGAGTTTACTACCTTCTGCAACTTTTCTCGACTGCATTGTAACTTCATTCCAGGCAGTGATACAACCAGTCTGAACACTCTCCACGGTACATCTGCAGAAATTTGCTGTAGTTTTTGCTGATTTATCAAATCTCTTCAAACTTTGAATGAAATATAGCCACTTTATATACGGCCGTATATGCCACCTTTGTGATTGCATCAATAAGTTGGACCCAGGATAGTGGCAATTGAGATGTTCACATTCAGAAACTTGAAGCTGCTTACCCCTTCCACTGCTGACCCCTCGATAATGTGTGTTCTTGCGATCAATCAGGATTGAACATGACCAAATTCAAGGTGAAATCAGTAACTTAAATCTAAACAAAGATAAAGTATGAAGGTATGAAACATACATTAGTTAAAATATCTAAAAAAAAAACACCTGTGTACTTTACAATGTCACTCTAAAGTACAAAACTAAGTGGAAAAAGTGTCCGGGCATGGAAACAGGTAGCACAGGAGCACTGTAGGTAAATCATCTTCAATATCTCTTCAAGGTAGTACATTTGTCTCATATGTCCAGTAACTCATGAACGAGACTGATCTTTGGTACTCTCAAACGCGAAAATCTGCAGATGCTGGAGATCAAAAGCAATACACACAAAATGCTGGAGGAACTCTGCAGGCCAGGCAGCATCCATAAAAAAAAGAGAGTAAACAGTTGACATTTTGGGCCGAGACCCTTCATCAAGACTGGAAAGGAAGAGAGAAGGAGTCATACTATGAAGGTGGGGAGAGGGCAGGAAGAGGTACAAGGCTGGTAGGTGATGGGTGCAACTGGGAGAGGGGGAAGAGGTGAAGTAAAAAGCTGGGAAGTTGATTGGTGAAAGGGATAAAGGGTTGGAGAAGTGGTGGGGGGGGGATCTGATAGGAGAGGACAGAAGACCATGGAAGAAAGGGAAGGGGGAGCAGCACCAGAGGGAGGTGATGGGCAGGTAAGGAGATAAGGTGAGAGAGGTAGACAGGAATGGGAATAGTGAAGGGGTAGGGGGGACAATTACCGGAATTTTGAGAAATAGATGTTTATGCCATCATGTTAGAGGTTACTTGGGTGGAATATAAGGTGTTGCTCCTCCAACCTGAGTGTGGCCTCATTGTGGCAGTAGACGAGGCCATGTACTGACTGCTTGGAGTTTATCTGTCCTCCCTATGACCACTGAGGTCTTCAACAGATGTTCCAGTTTCCAATCCCAGTCACTGCTGTTTCCTAACTCCAGCCAGACTGACTATACCTGTATCCAGGCAAACCTTTTCTCATTTCTAACAGTTAGTTATCTTGGAATATTTAATTTTAGAACTTGGTCGCTTTGCAATTCTTCCTCTATAACGAATATTTCTGGAGAGTTCTATTTCAGTTTATGTCTTTAATTTATCTATCTTATTACAGATGTTCACTTCATTAAAGATCCTTTTTTTTTTGCTTCTCCGACTCTAAATACTGTTGATGTTTGCATATTCTGTTCCTTCCAACAGACTCTTAACTATCATTTTACACAAAATTCTGGAGAATCTCAGCGGGCCAGGCAGCATCTATGGAAAAGAGCAAACTGTTGACTTTTCGGGCTGAGACCCAAGTCCTGATGAAGGGTCTTTGCCCGAAATGTCGATCGGACTCTTTTCCACAGACGCTGCCTGACCTGCTGAGTTCTTCCAACATTTTGTGTGTGTTGCTTGAGTTTCCAGCATCTGCAGATTTTCTCTTGTTTGTCTTAACTATCGTTAGCTATTTGCAACTGTGCACTATATCTTTGTCCATTATATCACTTTACGTTGTCCCTTACCAGAATCCTCATCCATCCCCTGTGATGGTTCAAACTCTTATTTACAGCCATGGTTATTTGATTCACTAAGAAATCTGTCACAACTTCACTTAAGGGGAGCTGTTTGCAATGGAATAGTATTTTTCATTCCCACTGAATTGAAACCCATTTCTTCCACACCAATCTTTATGACAGGTGTTCAACTGTCTGTCGTTATTGACCCATTGCCAATGTGTATGTGGTTCACATAATAATCCAGAGATCCTCACTTTGGTACTTTTTCTCTTTACTCGAATCATCCTCTAGCAGAACCATTACTATTCTTGTTCTTGGTTCCCTCAAAGCAGGATCCCCCTTCTCTCATGCTAATGTTTTTGTGAAACCCCAAGGGCATATACTTCTCTTAGAGCCCTTGACACTCGCACTCACTGTCCCATCAGGGCCTGTGATTCTGTATTGGGTGGGACTGGTTGTTGATTGGGGATCTTCAACTCTGCCTTAAAGCACAGTACCATAGATTCAGAATCAGATTTATTATCATTGTCTTATGTCACATGAAATTTATTGTTTTGTCGCAGCTGTTTAGTGCAAAGACATGAAAGTACTAAAAATTACAAAATAAATAAATTGTGCAAAATAAACAGAATAATGAGTTAAAATTCAAAGTTCAAAGTAAAATTTATTATCAGACAACATAGTCCACATACACCCCTGAGATTCTTTTCCACGGGCAAACTTAGCAAATCTACAGAAAAGTAATCATAAGCTATAAACATCAGGAACTATAAACTGCAAACAGTGCAATGCAGAAATAAATAGCAATAATTAATGAGCATGAAATAGCAAGATAATAGAGTATTTAATGAGTGCAGCTATCCTCTTTTGTTCAAGAGCCTGGTGGTTGTGGGGTAGTAACTGTTCTTGAACGTTGAGGTGTGAGTCGTGAGGCACCTGTACATTCTACCTGATGGCAGCAGTGAGAAAAGAGCTTGGCTTGTGTAGTAAAGACCTTGAATGAAGAATGCTGCTTTTCTATGGTAACGTTTCACATAGATGTGCTCAATAGTTGGGAGGATTTTACCTGTGATATACTGGGCCGAATCCATTACCTTTTGTAGGATTTTCCCCTCAAAGGTATTGGTGTTCCCATATCAGGCCATAATGCAGCCAGTCAGCACACTTTCCACCACACATCTGTAGAAGTTTCCCAAGGTTTTTGATGACATGCCGACCTCCACAGACTCCTGAGGAAGTAGAGACACTGTCATGTTTTCTACACAACAACAGGTCCTCTGAGATAGTGACACCCAGGAATTTGAAGTTACTGACCCTCTCCACCTCTGATCCTCTGATGATTACTGGCTCATGGATCTCTGGTTTCCCTCTCCTGAAGTCTACAATCAGTTCCTTAGTCTTATTGACATTGAGTGAGAGATTGTTGTTATTACACCACTCAGCCAAGATTTCAACCTCCCTTCTGTATGCTGATTTATCACCACTTTGATACAGTCCACAACAGTGGTGTCATCAGCAAACTTGTATATGGTGTTGGAGCTGTATTTAGTCACACAGTCATAGGTGCAAAGTGAGTAGAGCAGGGGGCTAAGAACACAGCCCTGTGGTGCTGCTCTGCTGATGGAGATTGTGGAAGAGATGTTTTTGCCAATCCAAGCTGACTGGGGTCTACAAGTGAGGAAATCCAGCATCCAATTGCACAAGGGGGTATTGAAGCCCAAGACTTAGAGTTTAGTGATTAGTTTTGAGCAGATGATGGTGTCAAATGCCAAGCTGTAATCAATGAAGAGCATCCTGATGTATGCACCTTTGCCATCCAGATGTTTCGGAGTTATGTGAAGAGCCAACGAGGTAGCATCTGCTGTAGACCCGTTGCTTCGGTAGGCGAATTGGAGTGGATCCAAGTTGCCATTCAGACAGGGGCTGATATGCTTCAACATCAGCCTCTCAGAACACTTCATCACTATGGATGTAAATGCCACTGGGCAATGGTCAAGGGTTCACGGGAAATTTAGAAACATGATGACAGAAGGGAAGTAGGTGTTCCTGAATTTTGTTTGTGGGTCTGTACCACCTCCCTGCCAGTAGTGATGGAAAGGGGCGTGTCCTGGATGTTGACATACATAATGATGGATGCTGCCACCTTGAGGTGCTGCCACTGGAAGATGTCCTTGATGGTGGGAAGGGTTGTGCACGTGATCGAGCTAGCTCAGTCTACAGCCCTCTGCAGACTCTTTTAAAGTTGTGACCTGGAGTCTCCGCACCAAACTGTGATACAACCGGTTAGAACACTCTGCATCGTAC